>NW_020798743.1:0-243892 GCF_003344945.1 Aspergillus welwitschiae | reverse complement strand
AAACCCTAAACCCTAAAACCCTAAACCCTAAAACCCTAATATTTAATAGTCTTAATTCAGTATAGCTGGTATAATTACTAATAATACTTAATTATATAATACTTAATAGTCCTAATTCAGTATCTTCTAGAATCTTTAGAATATTTAAGACCCCTGGAATATCTAAAATATAAAGAAATAATATATAATATTAACAAAGTATATTTTTTATAAGAAAAAGAACTGGAATATCTTATATAAAATAAGTAATATAATCTCTCTTATTTTCCAGTGGCGAGGACTGCACAATTAATATATAAAAATAAAAACTCAGTAAATTAGAATAAAATAATCTAGAATTATATAAGATCTATCTTCAATCTCAATTTTAGTAGCTGGAAAGATATATTATATATATTAATATTATATTTAAGTGATCTTCAGATTAAACTGTAGAATCTAAATAAGAATTATACTAATATTTAAACTCTTTCTAGATAAGATTATTCAGTATCAGCTATATATTTTTAATAATAGACAGATAATATTCTTATCTTAGCTAGTAGAAATATAATAACTCAGATATAAAAAATATTAACCAGATACTGTATTAAGATAATTAACTTATAGTATTTCTTAATTAATAATATATTATCTTCTTTTAATAGAAAGTAGCTGGTTACAGGAGGCTGTGATCTATTAGTTAGATAGAATTACAAGGATTAAAATATAATAATAATAATAAATTCAGCAGTCTTATAGAGAGATAAAATAATAAAAAGTATCTTTTAATACCGTAAAATTGCTACTATCTGTTCTATTATTTTCTAGCTCAGCATAATTATGGAAATTAAGATATAATAATAAAATTATCTTTTTTTTTTTTTTTTTTATATAAGCTCTTTTTCTTTCTACCTCACCAGCCGTACAGAGAATACCAAGAAGAACAGTATTATAAATAAATATAATATCAGTTTATTTATTAACTCCTGTACTTTCTGTAGAAAGAATATTATTAAATATAAAAACTGTAATAAATCTATTTATTATAATACTGCCTGCCTCCATCTTCTATAGGCTCCGCGGAATTACTGAGATTAAAGTATAATAATATAATACAAGCTCAGCAGCTGCAAGAAGAAGTAAGATAATAAAATATATTAAAATAATAAAATATACTAAAAAAATAGAGAGTCTTTATAATAGAAGGATTTCTAATACTGCGGAACTACTGCTACTTATTCCACTATCTATTCTCTGCAGAAATTATAGAGATTAAAAGATAATAATAATAATGAGCTTAGCAGTCCCACAGAGAGATAAGATAATAAAATATACCAGGATAATAAAATATATTAAAAGAATAGAGAACTTCTATAATAGAAAGGCTTCCAGTATTATAGAACTACTACTACTCATTCTATTATCTATTTTCTGCAGAAATTACAGAGATTTAAAAATAATAATTATAATATAAGCTTAGCAGCCCCACAGAAAGACAAGATTATAAAGTATACTAGTATAATAAAATATATTATCTGCAGTGAAAGAATTTCTAGTACTATAAGATTACTATTATTTACTCTACTATCTATTTTCTACAGAAATCGCGGAGATTAAAATATAATAATAAAATTATTTTTTTTTTTTCTCTCTCTTTCTTTTTCTTTCTTTTATAATCTCTCTTCCTTTCTATCTCACCAGCTGCACGGAGAGATAAACGGGTGAGATATACCAAGAAGAATAATATTACAGATAAATATAATATCAGCTTATCTACTAATTTCTGTATTTTTTATAGAAAAAATACTACTAAATATAAGAACTATAATAAGTCTGTTTACTGTAATATTAACTTCCTCCATCTTCCGTGGGCTCGGCGGCGTCGCGGAAATTAAAATATATTAATATAATTTTATTTTCTAATCTTTCATCTTATTTTTACAGTTTTTTATATAAAAAAAGTATTACCCAAACATATATTACTTAGGTATAGTAAATAATACTAAATAATAATAATATATAATTTAAACTTTCTAAAGAATATAGAATTCTTAGGATCTATAGTATATTAACACTATGATATAACTCCGAAGATATAGATTTTGTTTTTTATTTAAGAAATAAGATATAAAGTCTTAATATAAAATAAATCTCTAAATTCTAAGTATAGAAATATATATTATCTATTTTTACTGTAATATTTATTCCTGTAACATTTATTAGAGTAATACTTATTATTGTAATATTTATTTTAATAATGTTTAATAGATCCAATTAGACTTAATATTTGTAGAAAAGGATGCTAATTTGATTTGAATTTCCGTTATATATATTAACCCGATTGAATTTCCATTACATATGCTAACCAAATTCAGAAGTGTATATTGCTATCTTCGAATACTTGTAACTCCACATAATCTTTGAATAATAGAATAAAAATTATATCACCGTACTCTGCGTATAGAGGGCTATAAGATGATACTAATTTCGAATTTATCAGACATCATTTGACTGTTGTCCCGTTGTGAAGATTTCCCTACTAGACTGTTCCTCGAATATCGTGATATTTGGGAGGCGAGCAGAGATGATGTCCTTGGGATTACTGACGGTGAAATCTGGTGGGAGGTTCGGCATGCCAATGTTCCTGCTGCCGCTGCACATGGTCGGCTGTGACGGGTCTGGACTACTTACACATTGGGATGCATCAATTTCCCACACGAGCTGATCTGGCGAGGTTCCTGTAGTGTCTTCAAGATCCTCCAGAAACCCATCCTTGTCCTTCGCTGTCCAATAGAAGATTGCGTAACCTGTATCCTTTGGATTGGATGGGCACGAAGAGCTTACATTCTTGCCTTCCGGCTCTTCGCTCCGCGGGACCATACCCTGAGAGGTGCATTCGAAGTAATTCGAGGCATTGGCCTTCAAGAAATCCTGGAGAGACCGCGGGAATTGCTCCCTGACCGCATCCTGATACCAGCCGAATTTCTTGTCGTAGTCTGTTTTCATGACCTCATGGTACGCCGAGACCGACGGGGAGAGATTACTCTTCAATGCTTGGATCAGATACAAATTCATGCATCCCGGATCGATTGAATCGGCAGAGGCTTCGACATCGTCCAGACTGGTAAAGGCTTGATCACAGTTGGGTAGGGTCACTGGAGGCAGAACTGTACCGTCCGGGAGTTCAGCGATGAATTCAGTCAGGTAAATTGCCCAGAGACTTGTTCCAAGGACGGTTCTGTTATACCACCATTCGGTAATCCTATTGTTCCTCTCATTGTCATCCGTATAGGCCACCCATGTTCCGTTTGCCGAGTACGAGATCGTGGATCGGCTAACGTGGTCAAAGTACGTGGTGATATTCTGATCACCTTGAAGCCAGTCATCGATCTCTGCATTTGCGATGTAACCTGGTGTCTGCGTGCATTGTCCAGGCATAGCCGCTGATTCCGGGCCCTTGAACTTGCACTCAGGTCCATAGCAGGATGGGTCAACCATCCCAAAGGACCGGCCGTAGCTCGCCAGACCTGCGACGATCTTGCTGTTGGGCACCCCGGCCTTGGTGATCATCGATAAAGAGTTGACAATCTCAGTGTAGTTGACGTGTGACCGGAGACAGCCACCGCCATCACAACCATCAACCGACCAAGCATTGTCCCAGTCCCACTGGCCGTGCAGGTCGTAAGTCATGTACACGATGTAGTCAACTACGGACGAGATATTCGCAATCGGGAAACCCTTGAGATACCAGTAAGAGGTAGGAGCTGCGATCGACAGCGTCTTTTCAGAGGAGATTTTATCCCGAACTTCCTTCAGGAATTGGAGGTATCGATCACCATCACCGGGATCGCCTGCGGGAATGCCAGGGATATCAGGGGCCCCTGGATACTCCCAGTCAAAGTCGAGTCCGTCAAGGTCATTATCATCAGCAAACTTTGCGACATTAGATGCAAATAATGAACGCTGTTCATCGGTAACGCCCTTACGGAAAATGGCATAGGAGTCCAAAGCCGTGGAAAATGACCATCCACCAAAGGACAACACCTTGGGCTTCTTTCCTGGGGATCCAAACTTTTTGAACTGCTCAAACTCATCTTGGACGCTAGAAATGTCCACCTCGAATGATATAGTAATGTTGGCGAACGCAAAATGGATATGATCCCAAACTTGCGAAAATGTTGATGAATGGCTTCCTTGTTGACCACCCCATTGAACTGTGTTATTGATAGCTGTTACGTCCAGGTTCAAGCATGGTCGACTGTTCTGAAACGCTTCATAGTATCCAACCAGTACAGGATGGTCGTCGGAGCCATGCTCGTCAAAAACGATGTCAGTGCCGCAGTTCGAGATACATCCATTAGTGCCATCCTTTGCCGTTCCAGGTGCGTCAGTAAGAGACTGCTCGACTTGTTATTTTCCGCTCAACGAAGAGTGTAAACATGGAGCAAAGTAAAACACGTACGCTGGCTCTTGTGCAAAATTCCGCAGTAGTACCGCATTGCCTATCCAGAAACACTAGTGTGAGATCAGTGAATGGAAAGAAGGCACAAGTACTTACCCCCAGATATCACAGCAAGCATTGAGAGGGCAAGGATTTAGACTCTCGATATCATCCCAATTATCCGGTCTCTTGGTTCCAGGCTTCTGAGGACCGCATACAGCGTTTTTCAGAGTGGATGGCATTGGTGGGTCCCCCTTGCTGACACAAATGTTTGCTGTTTGAGAAGGATATCTCAATCCACCGATCGGTCCCACAAATGTAGGCTGGGTGTGTTAAGCTTACCTCCAGCTTGAATGCTATCACATCCTGTCCACCCCCACGACTTCTTATTCCACTCCTCAATATCATCAACCGTAATGCTCTTAGCAGCGACAATTTTACTACACCCATCGTTGTTCTGGACGTTATACGTTGCGCGTGTCCCATCGGCATTGGGCTGGGGAGAATAGTCCGGAAGCGTACCGGCAGAGCAGCAAACATGCTGCCCAGCAAGCAAGGAAGAGCACAAGGTGCTGCTCGGGTTGTACTTGGTGAAGTCAGCAGGAGATATTCCGCACCGGCTTGCAAGCTTGCTGCAACTGTCGCCGTCGTTGACTCGAATGGCGGTGCATGTTGCTCGGCGGTGTTTGTCATGTAGCAGACCCATTCCGTGCGAATGTTTATGGGCACGTCGATGTACGCTGGTTCCGTTACCACTGGGACAGGACTGTCGTTCTGGCCCTCATCCACGACCTCACCCACAGACATCGTGGAGGAAAAACTCCCGCTGTATCCAGAAGCACATTTCCCTGTATCCCAAGTTGCAAGGGCCTCTCGCACGGCGCTCAGGGCTCGCGAGGGATCTGGGTTTGCTTCAGCGACAACACCAAGTGTGTAAGCTGCGGCACGGTCACTCTCGCAGACCTGCATCATGACGCCGGACTTGTTCAGTTCTCCCTGTTGGATCTTATTTAGGAAGAGTCCTAAAATGCCACTGTCCTTGTCGCTACCTTTCTGCATTTGGGAGCCAACGAACGCTCCAAGGACGACCCCGTTCGAGTACCCAATGGCAATAGTGGCATTTTCGCTGGATGGGGCATTCAATTGCGACTGCGCAAGTTGAGCTGCGACCCCCGCGTGGGATGTATACCGGCTTGTTTCCTCTCCCCGCCACGCGGTCTCTACCTGAACATCTCTTTTTAAGTAGCGCGAGGAACTTGCCTGTGGTGTACTCGCAGTTTTGGCCTTAGAGGTAGCACTGCTGTGTCCGTTGTTTGTTGTCGAACAGGCATACAGCGGCTGGCGGGCATTGAGATTCGTAGTGCTATTGGGAAAGCCAACAACCAGGTTGAGGAGCATTGGTTCTTTGCACGACTTAAGTATTCGAAGGTTGGAGTAAAAGTCCCAGTCATTGGGGTTGGCACTGTCGCATATTGAAGGACAGGCGTTCCATTGGGTGGCAATGTAGGGGTCTGTCACGCGAACACTGGAATTGAAAGAAGCTGCTGCGGCCAGTGCAGCGACTTGGATCAAGATGCAGAGATATGATAACAGGGCCATGTTGCTTCCCATGAGACTTCAGTACATGCCGTGCGGCTAGAAGGTCTCGGATTGAGGGAACGGGAGTGGGAATACAAGAAACAGGATATCCTCAGAGAGAAGCTGAGGATTGAAAGGCTGAGTGATTGCAGAGGGCCTCTAAGTAATCGTTTCTGAGAGGAAACAGCATTGCGATATTTGTGACCAGTAGAGAGAAAGCCAGGGTTCTAATCCTGCCATGACCTTTGTCATGAGAGCGATTACCAGATAATTACTAGTAACGAACTAGATGCTAGGCACTATGACGGACCTCCGCGAAGCTAAACGATGCACCATAGATTGGGACACGGGATATGTCTTACTACGTCGTGGTAGTTGAGATACTGGTGACTCTCGTCTCAAGTAACCTTGTATGATACTACTTTCCCACTAGTAAGCCGACGTCTCGCCCTGTTCTGAAAATGGGACCCTAGTCCGTACTTGTTCGATCACCAAATCTTGTTGGTCCTGCCGGGGGTTTAAGGGGTTAGCCCCGGCCCCACTTGCAATTGATACGATCAGCCGGTACCGTTCGCGGTAATCGGTGGTTTTCTTTACAGGGTGGGAAATGCCCGCCATTTGCCAGTCTAACAAGCTTCTTGCCCTTTTGCCCAAACACCTCCTTATTCGCCGTAGCTAATTATCATCTGAAGACCATGGATCTGCTACTCGACCTATCTTCGGACGAGGAAGAAGAAAGACTAAGAGTCGGGAAATACGATGAAGAAGATTGCCAGGCTGCCATCCAGGGGATCCGAATCCCAAAGACATTCGACGAAGAGGTTCATCGAGTCTGCACCATTCGCGGCATACGGCATCACTATGGCTTCTCCCGGGAGCTCCATGGAACCAGTCCAGAATTCACACGCGCGTTAAACGCCCGGGATATCATGAGCGGTGTGATTCCGACCATGGCATCGCCGGAGGAGGTGCCTTACTGTATCTGGTATCCAGATGTTCCGGTGGAGGAGACTTTGCGGGCTTTGGTGGAGCGATACCCGGACATGCTTTATCATATCGCTCGGGCTTGTGCGGTTGCAGGTTACGCTGACTTGTACACGGAGCTTGATCCGCTTCCAGAGGTTCATATTGCCGAAGAGGCTGGCTACGCGAGCATGCAGAGGGGCAGCAACGGCAGTCAACGGATCTATCAGCATATCATGTCTCAGCCGGTGAGGTTTGCGATCATGAACGACTATACACGAACGGTCAATATTGATGCACGTCGAATTGCATTTCTAAATGGGGATACCGCTGTCTACTCGAGCCTCACAGCCAGAACGAAGTACTATGGGCCGCGCGATTTCAAAAGTGATCCCCCGCCATGGAATGAATTCTGTCGCAATCCCCCTTACTTCAATATTACGGAAGACTGGAGCATAGATGACCATGACAGTAAGGCCCCGGAGGCACCAGAGGATTATCTCCTATTGGTGTATAACCCTCTTCCTACAGACCTCCCCTTCATCAACAAGGACAAACTCATTCATGTTGCCGCCTACAATGGAGAAATCGATCGTTACGCACGGCTCCGACGACCGCACATGCTTCAACATGAATGGGCCATGGTTGTACATGGTATATACCATAATCCGATCTTTGCCAAATGGTGGAGTACGCAGATCCCTGAGCACCCGCAAGATAAGCATGAGATCAATATACGGCGCGCGATCAACGCCCGCCGCATCATGTCCAATGATCTGACTTGGCTCACTCCCGATACTCCTGGAAAGCTATTGCCAGACCTCATCTGGTTTCCCAAAGTCGCTGATGTGACGACTTATGAGAAGCTCGCTCACAGGAGACCAGCTATGTTTGAAGAATGTCTACGGGCCTGCATAGTCGCCGGGTATACATATACGTGGGATGCTTTGCTGCGTGCTGCACCTGAAATATTCAAGGAACAGTTCGTCCACGACTCTAGCAAGCCCGGTCTCAAGTTCGAAGACCCCAAGCTGTGGTGGCTGACCAAACATGCTCGCCACGGGCTGTGGATGGAAGCCGCCGCCTCCCCGAACAAACACTTCCAGACCGACATTTTAGCAGCCGTACCTGACGCTGCTGAGAAACTGGACGTAGCTCACCCTAATAGCGACTGGTGGGGCGATTATTTCGTGGCGAGTGAGCTTTACTTCCCACATCGGTCTCCGATTATCCGGCTCCATGACCCGGTCCAACCTGGAGCGCGTGACGAAGGTCCTTATGACGGAATGGATTGCGGCATTGGTGATGTGGACATTGCGTTGTTTCTCGGTGACGCCGTCTCAAAGGAGGCCTGGAAAAGAGAAGTATTGGATGAAGGATACACAACGGCCTACCTCGAGGATGTGTGGGACATGTTAGATATGCAGCAAAGTGAATAGTTGCTAGACCGAGTAGGAATATACAGATCAACAATATGAAATTTATTGTGCACATGTTGAGAACCTCCCTTACAAGTCTTGTTTGTTCCTTTGTTTCTTTCTTTGTTTGTTTGTTTGTGTGTTTATGTGTATGTTCCATTCCTTACTCCGTTTCGGTGTCTTGCGGGCCACGTGGGAGTTCCTAGCTAGTCACATAACCTCCTCCTAACCTCTCAGATAAGTTGGCGTCCATCTTTTATCTAATGAATGAAATTATATGGGTGTTTCTCGAATGTACTCCTAAATGCGCTTTAGATATAAATCCTCCGGAAGCGATACCGCTCGCCTATCCCGGTGAAAGTCAAGAATTCTGAGTCAATAGACCCAGAACGCGAATCACCTATAAGCTTGCTAGGTGGATGTGGGATCGTTAGGATCCCCACAGTATAGATGCATCCTAGCTGGTGTGGCGGTAGCGCCCTCCTTATTCAATTACGCGCAGGATGGCTAGAACCTCAGCCAGGATGCGTCAGGCTCAATCAAAAACGAGCGGTAGGCCAATTCAGACTGGTCTAAATGGCATGCATTTGGCTCTATGTAATACAGCCCTACTGGGTTTGAGGAATTATATGGAGTTGGAAATGGCGGTGTTAGTGCTGCATCTGATGGCGAGCACCGTCTCAGCTCGTGTGGTGGTGTCTATTTGTCTGGTTTATCTCTCGCCGGTCGCTTGGCTTCCCTCCGCCCGTGTTAGATGGTCTGTCAAATGGCATGCTGCCAAGTACGGGGTAGGACAAACCGATATATCACTGGCTATTCAGCAGACGGGGTGACTCATCAATATTTGGCCAAACTACGCCATTACAACTGAATGTTCAACATCTGTGACACTCAAAGTCACGTGGATGTCACCCAAGGCGAAGAATATATATTTCGCCGGAAACTATCAAATTGACCTATAATCATACGACAGTTGAAGACAAGACTACATAAAGAAGATAGTAGGGAGTGTTTTTAGTCTATATCCTCAGGGCTAAGTTTTGGGTGTCCGAAACCAGGGTCACTGAGAATGTCAATAATGGAAGCCCGGGACAAACTTACGGAGCTCAGGGCTGAATCCCTTTGATGGATTCATATATGAATTCAGCCCTATGCAGATTCTGACTTGGTGGCTAAAGCTACAGTAACGCTACTAGGACGTTGAAATCTATACATAACGAAACATTAGATAGGAAATTATGCATTCGTGCCCATCGTGTTGCTTTTATAGGCTCCATGTGGGGATGTGGACTATACAACAAGGTTATTCCGCTGCCTTCGAACCTTTCCTTCAGACAAAGCCTATAGAAGGACTCGCAAATGCAGACAATTTTGAGACTGTACCCGTGAGGACACGGTGGCAGATGCATTCAACAATCGAAATTTATGATAATTGGTCACCCGGCGTCTCCCATTGTTGTGGAATACTTGATAAAGATAGTAATGATACCTAAGACTGTCAACAGCCAAGAGGTAACAGTGTATGACTTAGGGCGCGACAATGTGAGCATTCTCAATCATGTTCACTTGGGTTTCCTTGTTGTTCTTCATATCTGCAGACAGTACTATTATATTACTAAACAGCTCGTCTATCTGCTCGAGAATCTTATTGTTAGTCTCTAGACAGAAGAAAATATAGCAGATTATAATAATAAGACTAAATATAAAAAATATATGGAAGTAACAGAAGCTATTCCAGCTAATATTAGACAGGATTATAGATAAATATTATGTGAATATTAGATTAACAGTTTAATTTATATAAGTAGTAATGGAATTGCTTTAATTATGAATGTTTATAAAAAAGATCTCTACTAGCCTCAAGTAGTCTGTATTCATCTCCAGCTTCTACTGTATTACAATCACCTAGTCCTCAAAGACAAGAATCTTCCTGTCACTGAATATAGCAAAATCAGAAATTTTCAAAGATTTCTTTAATTCTAAAATATCAGTTCTCACTTCTCTGGTTTTTATAAATAGAGTAGCTGTTACGGACCCCTGCTAGTTAACCTACTAGTAAGGCGGACTCGCCAGGCAGAAAGCGCTGATAAGAGCAGCGCTCAGGCAAAACCAAAATATTATTTAATATAATCACAGATTACTAATACAACGCCTGGAACAGCCATGTATTGTATGATTATCTACTATCAAATCTACCATTAAAGATATATTTAGAGTATACAGGAATCCCAGAATCAACTACTAACCCACTCTGAATAATATAACGTAATATATAAAGAATAAGATATATAAGAATATTCTTTTATATACTTAGCTAGTTCTGTTCTTTGTACTCAATACAACTGTCTTTAAATAGTTATATATTTAGAAGCTTAGGTACAGAATACTTATCTGTACTTATAAATAATTATACAGTATTATCCCTAATTTTGATTATTGAACATTATTTGACTGTTGTCCCGTTGTGAAGATTTCCCTACTAGAATAGCATTGTACTCAGCTAATGTACAGGGAATGCAGTATTTGTCCAGATGCTGTTTAGGAGGGGGACTGATGATTGCATGCTCGGCCAAGGGAATTAGGTTTGCCTGCAGTACTGGTGTTATTAGAAGATTAAGTGATTCTTTATCTGTACGGTTATAATGCTCATTGTAGCTGATGGAATATGTTTCATCCAACCTTATTATCCCTTGAGTTAGCAATGAATCCAGACTGCTCTTTGTCAGGTTCACTGTTATGAGAAACCTCTCGTTGCTACCTTTTGTTAGGACAGGTTTTGTTTCATCAAGCGGTAACAAGAATCTGGCATAACTCCCATGACACCTAGCTATTTTGCAGACTAATTATATACTGAGTTACTGACTATCAAGAGGTTCTTGGTTTCTTCACAATCAGCAGCCTCTATATTAACTTATGGTTTGCTGAAATTATTTATAACTGTAGCAAATCTACTGTCTTGCATGCTAAGCTCTAACACAGTATAAAAGGTCAAAGCTAGTAGAGAATAGAGTATAATATTTTAAAATAAATAATTTTAAATTAAGATTTTATTTTATTAATTTTTAAGACTTAAAATTTTCATAAAATATTAATTTATCGGCTATTATCTTCTGCGCTCTATAGCAGGTACTGCTAGATAATTATTAGTTATTAATTCAGATTTTAGCATTTATTCGACTACTAATCTACGGTCTAGTCTAAGAACTGTACCTGTAGAAAATAAATAAATAAAGAAATAAATAAATCAACTGCAGGTATTTTTATATAATTTATCTTTTAATAATAAAATCCAGTATTCTTTAGTATTTAATTATTTAATTATTTTCCTTTAAAGAGATTTCTGCTTTTATTCTTCTAAAATACTGTATGATCTTCATTTTCCAGATACAGATAAAGATTGCTATTATTAGTCCTAGTTTTAGCAGTCTAATATTGACTTGTTTATTATATGGTACTAATATTCCATTCGTGATCTTTGAGACTGACACGTAGCGAGAGGACCGCAGAGTATTTATTAGGATTTTAGACATCTATAAAGATACTGGACAACGGGTGATCCGAGAGGCAGGCCTGTGCGACGAATCAGTGGGACTACCAAATCTGTACACACTCAAGGTCCCGAAGGCAACACCGGCTGTCTGATGACGGAAGCGTTCTGAATCACTTGCCTGGACTACCAGAAGGGATCGAATCCAATCCTTAACCGGAAACGAGGGACTGCCGGGATGCAACGATGACTCCTTATCCTCTTCAGAGAACGGGTTTGTTGTGTTGCTGGTCGAGAGGTGTGTGGACCGGCACGTTAATTGGCGTGCCAGCTCCGCTATCTCCTCCTCCAATTCGCTCTGGGAAAATATATCCTCATTGCCTCCTTGCCTACAACATTGTTCACGCTGGACGCGCTCCTGGCCGGTGTCTAGGCCGTGACCGGATTTGTGGATGAGGTGGGGCTTACAGTCCGCTGCACTGGTCAGCATGATCCGAAAGCCGAGCGTTGACCTTTTCACCCCTTTTCTCTGGCTCGCGATTCCCGTCCGCGTGCGCCGATTTGCTCTCTTTTACAGTCAGTCGTCTTGCCGGTTTCCTGAGTTCCGCCCTTGCTTGTTAACTCGGTCGGCCGTCCTTTCGATCGCTCTTCTGCGGATTAGAGCAGATATCTATGGTGCAAGTAGATAACCAATAGGAAGGGGTTTGCTAGTTGTTGAGATCCGCGCTGTATAGGCAATATGCCCTTTCCGTGGTGCGTTCGGGCCATCCTCTCGCGGCCGAACTCCGAACCCATTCGGTAAGTGGGACCTTATCCATTAGACTTCAAATCCATCCACCCTTTTAGATGACAACCGGTGAACGGTCGGAGGCGCTCGCCTGGTGAGCGATTTGGTCTGGGACAAGCTCAGAACGGTTTAGTATTGACTTGGTTAAACAGTCTACCAAGGAAGGTGCTTCTATGTTGCACTCTGCCCTCGGCATCACAATCTAGTCTCATAACCATGATAACTCTAGATTACTAAAATTGATAAACTTATAAATTTTCTATATATAGCTTATTAATCTTCTGTAATTTCTCTCTAAAGTAGCGAACATCTAGATGAAGAACTAATCGAGTCCTTCTGGCCCAGTTGAAGTTGAGACACTCGGCATTCGGAACTTTATTTAGTTCCTCACGGCTTGCCCGATCATCTTCTGCTTCCCCCTCCAAGTATGGCCACAATCACCTTTCATTCTCGTTGCCTTTCCCGACGCCGGCTTGCGCCATTTCGCCACTGTCGACCGAATCTGGCAACAGGGGTAATCACATATCAGACGGTCAATCTCCATAGTTACGCTCCAAGGGAGACTTTGTATTTGCTGACAAACACTGACTAACTATTTAACGTAGTTCCCATCTGAACCGGCCCACCTGCCCGGGTCGGCCACCATGCAGTACCGTACAGTAGTTTTCAGGTTGAGATGTCTCAGCCACCACAGGATTACGTCGACTGAGATAAAATATAGCGATTGTATAAATAATATTATAATATTATACTTTTTTTTTTCCTTCACTTTAAACTGTACTCAATTTAATAAAAATGGTGTACAAATCTCCAAGGTACTAACATATGGATAATGATCAGAAAATCATATAAAGATTCTAATGAATATTTCAGTATCTAGTATAATTGTATATTCCTTTATAAATTATTAGCTATTACAATGTCTGAGATATCTCAATCATAAAAAGATGTCTTGCATATGGTACTGCTTGGGTGGCCGACCCGTGGCTGGTTCGGATGGGAACTACGTTAACCTTAGAGGATGGCTGTCCGTTAGGACTGCACCTTTAGGCAGCTCTGAAGCGGAGATATTCCCAGTTATTCGCGAAGTCCATTCTAATCGTGAGTGGGTTACCAGCACCTGGATAAATCCGGGTAGTTATTCCATGGAATGGATACAGCTGCATGTACTCCCCAGACCAACCGAGTCCTGCGACTTATTATTGCCATCAAAGTAATTCTTTACTATTTTTTTTTACTTCTATATTCCACTATCCTTACTTCTGAAGAGGGGGAGGTCTGGTACTTGTGATGGTCTTCTATGGCTCCAGTATATTATGCTTGTCCTCCTCGAGTTTTCTCTGTAGCGGAACATTTGCATTCCAATAATATCTCAACCCAGTTACAAAGTTCCCCATCCTCACTCCAACTCTGATTCAGACTAAAATGTCCACCTCACCATCATTGTCTGGCAAGGACACAGGTCATCTGGTTGACGCCGTCGCTAGCAAGAGATGGATCGTGGGCGGACGCTTCCGCGAAGAATCAGAGAATTTAGCGCCCTACACACCCTCCCTTGGCGAACCTCAAGAAGTCGACTTCGATTTCCCTGCTACCGCACTAATACCCCGATACCTAGACAAGGCGAGGGAAGAGGAAGTGCTAGTGTTGACATCTCTGGAAGACGACCCGGAGAACCCGTTTAACTGGCGGCCGGCGAAAAAGCACTTCATCTCTGCCCTGCTCTGCCTCATGACATTGTTCATTGGTCTTGCTACGACAGCCTATAGCTCCGGAATTACACGTATGTGCAGGGACCTGGAAGTCTCGACGGAGCTGGGTCAGCTAGGCCTGTTCACGTTTAATATCATATGTGCTATTGCGCCGATGTTTTTGGCGCCCTTTTGCGAGTTGGTCGGGAGACGCGTTATCTATGTGGGTGCTTATATTCTGTTCTCTGTGATGTTTATTGGATTAGCCCTGGGTAAAAATATTGCCACAATCCTGGTGTGTCGGGCGCTCCTGGGTCTTTTTGGGTCCGTGGGGACGATTTTGGTGGGGGGCACGTTCAGCGATATGTATCTGCCTGATGAGCGGGCTATACCCATGGCCAGTTTCTCATATATCGCTATCCTGGGTACTGTGGCAGCCCCCATCTACGCAGGGATCATCGACGAGACCCTCGGGTGGAGATGGATTGAGGGGATACAGGGGTTGGTGAATATCCCACTCGTCCTACTGGTCGCGATCTTCCTCCGAGAAACGCGCGGCAGCGCTCTACTGGAGAAAAGAGCCAAACTACTCCGCGAGAACACCGGGGATGCGCGGTACAGGTGCGAAAGTGAGCTCGAAGCGCCCAACCTCAAGCAGAGACTGCACGGTTCTTCCGTCAAAGCAGTCCGTATGCTCGTGACCGAGCCCGTCGTCCTCGCCTTTGGAATTTGGATTGGCTTCGCCTGGTTCGTGACCTTCCTCTTCCTCTCTGTTATCCCCATCACCTTTCAGGAGAACCACGGCTGGAGCGAAGGAATCGCTGGCCTCCCATATATCTCTCTATGCCTTGGCACAACCATAGGCTTCGCAGCCAACTACTTTCAAAACCGCAAATAAAAAGCCCTTATGGATGCTGAGGACCGCGAACCTGTCCCTGAATCCCGCCTGTACGGCGCCATGTTTGGCGCCATCTGGCTTCCCGTGGGCCTGTTCATTTACAGCTTCACCCAATACGGATTTGTAAGCTGGGTCGGGCCAGCCATCGCGCTGGCCCCAATAGCGGTTGGCATCTTCTTCATTTTCGAGTCCACCTACAGCTATACCTCTGATTGCTACGGGGAGAATTCTTCGTCCGCGATCGCCGGACAGGGGTTATTGAGAAACACGCTGGGCGCGGTGTCGCCACTATTTGCGTCGCAGTTTTTCCATAATGTGGGGAGTCAGTATGCAGGACTTGTTCTAGCGCTGGCAGCCTCGGCATTGGCATTGATTCCATTTGTTTTCTTCAAGATGGGGAAGAAGATTCGGGCGCGGTCGAAGCTAACGAGTTTACACGAGGGAGACGATACAGAGAAGCGGAAGATGAGGTGGGTGCAGGCGCACAAGGCTGGCTAGAAGTGAAGTGTAAATAGATCGTTCGATAGAGTGTATGTTTTGAAAAGGGTATTCATGTTTAAAAGTTGATTTAGCATAATGTTGTTCTACTGACTAGCTTTTCCTAGAAGACACCAATGGCATGATTCTTTTTGTAGTTGAGTGGCCAATTACTGAGGTGTCGACTGGTTTATGTTCTTTGTTTTTTGGGGAAAAAGCTCTAAGGTAACACTGTGTAATGTTTTGATCCTCGTATTGCCTACCGACTGACATACTAGATTATACAATACAGACACTAGATTTCCAGAAGCATTATTCTTCTTTCAAAAAAAAAGATCTGCAAGCCTAATTCCGTATAGAAGATTTGTTTAAATACTTTAAGCCTGACTAGTTTTCCTTCCATCCAGCACTGGTAACGTAACAATAAAAACAATAGAAGGCAATTTTAAGAAGCTGATATAAATAGAAGTCTTTGTTAAAGCTCCAGTACTGGCTAGCTATATATCTGTTAATATCTAGATTATATATATTATGTCTTAGATACTAAATTCTATGGCTTACGTTTAGTTAATATATCTTGATATTTTACTGGATTTATCTTGCTCTTTTTTAATTAACAGATTTTTCCTTGTTCGAAACTGCTATGATAGTAGGAGTAGACTTATCCAGTGTCTGTCAATGTTGAGACAAAGTACAATATACGTTGTACTTTTGCAACCCTAGTTAGCTGATTAAATTCTTGCTCTAATATATCAGCTAGGTGCAGACTAACGGTGCAATCTCCAAACGCTTTCACAAGGAAAGAGAGCTTCGAATTGTAATATAACCCAGAAGAGGAAGATTGACATTCGCCTTTGAAGTATTGCTGAAGCACTGTCTCAACCCTCATTGACTCTAATCTGGTGTTTTGTCAGCTTGGGATCAATGATACGCTTGATATCAGGGTCAACTACCTCAGTATATGCTCTGCTGTCTGCGTGGACTTTCAACCTTCAGCTTTATAAATCACCATCTCAGAGGCGCAGGCTTGTATCAGTCAGATATGGCTAGAGATTGATGTAGCCTTGGCTTCTCATAGTAGAGCATCGGCTAGGCCGACTCTGCCGTTTCAAAATCGAGAAATGAGCCTGTATTGCCGCTGTTGAAAGGGGATAAAGCTGGGGGACTAGAAGCAGGTGGTGGAAATAATGATGAAATACTCCAGTCATCAGAATAGAAGTTGACCATATTTTCGCTGTCAACCTGCCGGGCATTAGGGGCCAACATCTGACGTCTTGAACCGATGGCGAGATTGGGCGGATTGGGACCTTCTAAGACATTGAGAGATTGTAAGGAAACGGGCGTATCTTTATACCATGAGTTGATCTGGATATTCTTACTTGAGTCATCTGCTTCCCGCCTCGGCATGGAAGGAGACGGAGCAGTTCTCATAGTTTCTTTTCCTTCTTCCGCCGCCGTTGCCACGGCACGAGCAAGATGGGTGATCTCCCTGGCAAAAGGACGCGCGAGATCGGCTGATGCGTATTCCAATCGACTGAAGTGACCAGCGGCGACTTCAATAAGCGCAATATCGGACTGTGTGGTCGGAAGGCTTGGGTATTTCAGGATATAAATAAAGAGATTTATTACGCTAACAAGGGGGAAATAAAGTACTAGCCTTAAATGGGGACCGTTAGCTTGACCTGACACATCGCAGTCTTCAGACTTCGGGGGAAAAGTAGAGAATTTACCAAGTCGGCGTCGAGGCATCGATTTGGGCGCAATTTAGGGTTAAGATTATACTTCTTGCCGCATTGACGACGATGTAGGAGCTTAGCGATATTTGTTTATGCAGCACAGGGAGACTTCCGTCGCCGAATATGGCGTTATTCCAAGGAAGAGTGAAGATGGAGTGGATGGCCATAACGCTACCGAAATATGAGTATCGGAGATATAAGGCGTGATAAGGGTGAAGACTTCGAGAAAATTGGTCATGGCTAATGGGCTTGTCAGGATGCAAGTAGGATGGCAACGAGTCTCGCCATTCTTGAAGCTCCAGATCCAACTCATGCACAGTTTGAAGAATTTGTGTGGGAGTCTGACGAAAGACACTTCCTGTTGCAAGTCGCTTCGTTATACGGGATGAAATCTGCGCATGTTTTACCATATACTTAAAGCACCCTAGGTCATCAGTACATGTTGGAGGTGTGGTGATAGGAAGTTGACAAGTTATATCTTCATCGTCAATAACCTATAGAAGTTACCAGCTATTCCTCATCTGATTGACGCAAGCTGCGACGTGGTACTAACGGATGAACGTCCTGATCGATAACTTATATGCTTTTCAAGGAGATAGATGGCCCAGAAAATCCGATTTCGATGTTGTTGTTCCGGCTCTGGCAGGTTCCAGGCTCTGGCCTCCCCCCGGTGCAGACCCTTCGACTGAGCCAACCGCATGGCGCAGGAGCAGAGCATGTACTCGAGAGATGGGCTTCCAACGCCTTCTGCAAAATAGCTCTGGATCATGCGATTTAACTAAGGGCTGAGTTACAATGGAATCATAAAGGACGATGACCTTACCATGGCTGTTAGGGCCTGGACTGCCATAAGTCCAGTCGGAAGATAGAGGAGTTCGGTGTGCACCGATAGGGCCTTTTGGAAGAATTGCCAGGCACTTTCCTCAGCTTCTACAAGTGTTGTTGCACATGAAGCCTTGGACAATTCAATCCTGCGACCGAACGCATATACTGTATTTCGTAGTGCATACCAAGCCGGGTCATCATCAGACAGACCATTTCGTTCGAGATGATACCGGAGGCGTGCTTCAAATGCAGGGCGAGATATCACTCCAAACATAGCGTCGAAAGAGTTTTCGAAGTAAGCTTGATCAACAGTGTTAAAATCCAACACAAACAGACAGAACAGAGTAACGCTTAACCTTTACTGTATTTCCAGGCGATATCTGGTTCAGGTTCTGGCACGCTGCCTTGGCTTATGTTTCGTTGCAGTTTTAGTTTTCGATTTATGCCCAAGACTAGCGATCCAGCAATCTCACTGAAACGTGGCTCTCCTGTCCTTTTTGATACCCAGTCGATACCGGGCCGGGAGCATATCGAGAGAAATGAGGTCGATCCTAGAGATATAATGTGAATGGGTTACTCGATCACCCAAGGAGACGGCCCGCCTACCGTGGTATTCCCAGCTAGGCTTGATAACGAGTCAGCTTGCTCCAACAAAGTTCCTTATTAGATGTGCGAAATCTCACATACATAAGCTTCGAGAGAGCTACAGCCTGTTTCCGTAACTGCCAATGGGGGAAGAGAGCTGTTTGTTTCCTGAGGCTCTGGGCTATAGCCTGCCTGCCGAGCTGGGCCTTCCACAGTGAGAAGTTCTCGTGCAGGGCAATCATTTGGGTGAGTTAAGCTTATTACTTGATAGACGGAGTGGTCAGCAAGCCGGCTTTGTGGTCCAGGCTTGTCCGTTTCGGCTTGCTGTCGCCAAGTTGGGAGGGTTTGGCTGAGACTGGCTATGCTGTTCGCATGATCTTTACCAACGGCACTAGTCGCCTTTCCCAAGATTGTCTCGATGCGTGCGAGTCGTTCCTCTAGGCGCCTTCGTCGTTCGTTTGAGGGAGCTGCTGCTGATGACTTCTCCTTCCTGCGGATTCTAAATTTCGGAGATGGATAGTTACATTCCCTTCCAAAATCCTAGAAATATGCCATAACTATTAGTTATTACGTGATCCATGCGTTGAAGCGAAAAGGAGAGAAAGTAGCTTACCAAACAGTTGGCGCACGGGAGTGCCCTACTGCCTATCAATCGACGTCAAGGCATGATCAATTGGCAATACTACAGGATATCGGGCCCTTACATCGAATCTTTCTTGATCGGCAATTGTTGCAGGCCAGCGGCCGATTTCTGTACTGTAATTGTTCTCCTCCCGAAGCTGTCGACATTGTTGCCGCTGAACAATGGATGGGTGAAAGGAGCTTAAGTCGAAGTCATAAGAGACACTCGGCGGACAACTTGCCCTAGCGTCGATTTGTCAGCTTTTCTGGTGCTCACTAATAGCGGAGTAATAACCTAAATACTGTGAGTGGCGCCGGGCACGTGATCAGTGGCCGTCCTGATGATATATATCAAGTTATCCAGTTATTCCTATAGCTGAGACTTTATGAGTCTAGTCAATGTAAATAAATAATTAGATATATTCAATTTATATTGTCTCTTATTAATTCTTATTAATACTAGCTAGTTAAATAGTCCCCCCTATAGCTGATAAATACTACAGGGAACGCACGGTCCTCAGCTCAACCTTAAATTAGTGGTTGAATAAACTCTAGACAGATTTCAGACTAGTGTATCGATAGTTATTACAGTTGTCGGCGGGATACTCATCGTTTGAAGCCAAGAACTTGGGCTGGAGATGACTTGAAGGTTTTATATGGGAGTGCACAACTGACTCTGACGAGCTTTTCGAGGACTGTGGACAAAGATACCGTAACCTTGTTGGAAATATATGGCTGATTTTACCTGTATGGAAGAGAGCACCTGGCGAGCCAAAGTGATGCACATGGCCGGTTCGTTTGACGAAACCAGTGGTGCTAAAAGTCAAATTACTGTCCCGGTTTATGTCTTTTGGCTTGCCCATGGGTTGCTTAGTCTCCACAAAGTATCTATCCCGACAATATCGACGACCCAAAAAAAGGCGTGCAAGAAAATACAACGCCAGGAAGTGGGCCACCCACGCCCAGCAACGCTGCCAACGAGTCTGAGAATGCTTGATGCTCGGACTTGACTCTCCGCAGACATAGGTTTTCGATGACTGTCTCTCTGCCGAACAGCCACGAGTAGGCCTCAGCGTGGGAGGGCCAAAGCCGGGGTTCATTTCTTAACAAGTAAGCGCCTTGAGCTTCACGCAAGCGATGTGGTACGAAGAGGTGGATTTATCTTATATAGAGGGTACTCTCTGAGCTACCAGTTCGGGATGTGTAAATCGAACGGAGCAATATCAACATGTATGGCCTCCTCTACATATATTCACGTGGTTGCGCTCATATCCTGCACCAATCAGGATATTTGCGTATTCAAAAACCTTTCATAATCCCACTGTATCTTGCAAAACGTAGCCCGTATTTACCCCCACGTTCTGGAGGCTGGAGCTTGGCAAATGCGTGTATGATATACCACGGATCCCATTCTACTGCCGGCAGACCAAATTTCTTATCCGCCATTGTGGGAAAGTCTACAAATATTCGAGGTATATGTTATTATTAATTTAAATAGAACCCCTTTCCTACGCACGTAAAACTAGGACTGGCGGTTGACAAGGATCTTGGCTGCATACTTATCTGGGGGCGGCTGGGAAAGCGTCAATAATTTAATCAATCAATCGATCAACTAAGGGCTGAATACAACTCAAGATATGCGTGGGGTAACTCCGACATGAACCGTTCCACATTTAACACCTGCTGGCTTGAGCGGGTTTTGAGTCCTTGTAGCCCGTATGGTCGGGAGTTCGAAGCATCCATCACTTCTACAGACCCCTAAGGGTCAGTTGGTGATCTGGTATTCGTCAGGTATTTGTGGCCAAGCATCTATGCCATCCAGAACTGCCAAACTCATGCCGCCATTGATATGGACTTGGATATGACAATGGACCACAAATGCCCCCGGATTCACAACGTGATACCGTACAGCTGTCCATACCGGATCGGACATAGCGGCGGGTGTGGCTATAGTATCAAAGAGTGGGGGATTGTGGAGATTGAAATTATGAGGAATATCGCGCATTGCCTCAGCGACAGAGGGGTATTTCCACTCACCCTGACCGGATCCAATGTAGAAAAACTTATTTGAGTGTTTATGTATTGGATGTTCAGGTTGGGGCGCCGACCTCACGTAGAAGATCAGGTCGACCCAACTGCCATTCGTGGTGCGGATGGTCAGGTCACTATGCGCAACCTCGGAGTCCGGGTAGAAGAGAAGAGGTGCTGCTTCTTCCAGGGAGAGGGGGAAGCTGCCGTTGCCGAGGGTCCATTGGTAAGAGGAATTAAACCGATCAATGTGCAGAACAAAAGTCTGATCTGCTGTTTGTGCTGGTACCTCCACGGGAAAGGGGACGACTTGTGTTTCGTCCAGGAGTACTGCATCAGGTGTGGCGTTGCGACCGGTGATGTCGATGTAAGGGGTAGATGGGTCGTTCTGGAACCGTACAGCAGCATCATAGGACATTATTGCCGTGGTATTCAGAATTTGATTTCCAACTATGTTCGACCGCACTGTATAGTCACGGGGAGGCTTGTCAAGCTTGACGAGGACAGAGAATCGCCGTCCAGGAATCAATTTAACGGCCTCCACAAGCTTGGGTACAATATATCGCCCATCAACCGCATAAACATACATTGGATGCTCGTCAATCGAGAAGGAGAGGGTTGCAAGACCACCGGCATTTATGAGATCCCAGCTGCTGTATTGAAGCCCGGGATCAACAAGCAGTGTCTCCGTTGCTCCATGTGATGCGTTGCACCCCGAAAATAAGCTCTGAGGAACGGCGCTAAAATTGTGATGGTAAGGACCTTGGGCGGCTGGGATGGTCGGCGGCAGACATCTAATTGTGTTTCTGTCAGCGAGGCACAACCTAGAGGCCTGCGGTTATATTACGCACCCAATATCGGTTAGATGAGATCCATTGAGAAGAGGCTTCAGGTCCTCACTGGTAAACTCGTCAATTGTCTCTTGCGATAAGCAAGTAACAGATCCTTTGCCATTTATTAACAGTGCGTTAGCACAATATGCATCCAGTCCAGTAGCTTCCTCGGCCTCCCATACTTGCTCGGATGCCAAGTGACGCCAATCGGACAGGATGATTGGTTTTGTGTTCTGCTCTGCAATATGCATTGCTTCAAGTTGGCTAGGATCATCGGTGATCTGTGCAAACGGCCGTTCCACAGAATTCCTGGGGTGGATGTAGATTGCTCCATATAATCCATCCTCGAGATGGCCTCTTTCGTGAGAATGATAAAAGTAGCTCCCAGAATCAGTAGCTCTCCATTTATATGTAAAAGATAATCCTGGCTGAATCCCTTTTTGCGATACCCCGGGAACACCATCGGACCATGGAGTTTCTCTCTGTTCGATCCCTGCACAATATCAATGAAGTTATCAGAGCTTGACATTTCAATAACATGCGACCACTATAGGCGAGTCTCACCGTGAAAATGGACCGTCACTGGATAAGGGAGTTCATTCCACACTTGGACTTCAACCTCAACTCCTTGGCAAACCTCAAGGATAGGGCCAGGGAATTGGCCGTTCACCAATATACCCTTTCTTTGGAACCCATCCGGAGAGATATTTTGTTCCGTTAAGATCAACGCGAATTTAACCGGCACGGAGCTGGTTATCAGGTCAGGACAGGACCAATTCCCTATAGCCCGAACGGAATCTAGAAGGCCTAGGAGCATAAAGAAGGCAAAGAGAGGACTTGGGAACGCCATTATGGAAAGGACGTGGATGAGAGATATCGGCGTGCTCAATTCATCCTGGGTAGTGCTAGGAATTTATGTCTCTCATGAATCAAAACCCCTAATCTTAGCTGGGCTTCTTGGGTGCTAGCCTTCTGCCCATGCCCACTGACGATCTGCACCCATCGGGATCCCTAAGCCAGGGGTATAGGGAACAGGCACATAAGCGTGTGGCTGTGGAATGTGTATCAATATTTGCATTCGACAGCGTGAGCCGAAATGGCAGTACGCGCTTCAACGTCGGAAAACAACAGTAACAAAATGCATAACTACGTGTCACTTGTGATGTGCTCACAAGGGATCTGATTACATCAAATCGGTCCCGAACACATCCGAATCATAGTGCGAACTACTTTCTAGACTAACCTTCATAGTTGCAGATCACTAGATATATAGTTGATTGCACCCTGCGTCGATCCGGGTCACGGATACCTACCCATGCATGAAGGATCATTTGTGCATTGCATCGGCATCTCGGAGTCTCGGAATGACTTACAGTACTGGAATCCCTAGTGTAAATGATATCCAGGCTGGGTATCCCTATATATGTGGACCAATATACTTAAAGTGTGCTTTCATTACGGTAGCAGAACACGCGGTTCACTCCGATGTGCGTTTGATTTGAGATCTGGCTTTTTGAACAAACTTGGGATATTCTAACGCAGCGCCACCCAGGGCTTGGTTGGTAAAGCCGGCCTAAGTGGAAGGCCGCCTGTGCCTAGAATGGCTATAGAGGAGACGCCGGCCTTAGGTTGGCACGCTTGTATAGTGTACGGATACCACCAGATATTCTGTCAACAAGGACATCGTCAACACAGCTAAAGAGATTTGATGAGAGACCACGGTAGAATAACGGGCGATGGTGTTTCCTAGGGCGACGCCCAGGATATGAGCATAACGATGTGGTAGGCACCAGCTTAGGTAGCACGCTGGCCCGTCAACTCACAGCAAGGAGCCGTGAAGGGAGAAAGCGCACTTGGTGAAATTGATGTGAAGAAAGCCAGCTTGCCGAGGGTCATGTAAGCGCGGAAATCTTCCACCATGCAGTTGCTACTGGAGCGGTAGGTTGTTGTAGCGAGACCAATGATGGAATCCTCCCAATCCCATTCCTCTCCCCGAATACGTCGAATGACATACATCCTGTTATCATGGGGACCCCTTTTTTCCACAGTTAGGGGGAGACGATAGAGGCCGGAATGGGTGAATAACGGGACGCATTCTCCACGTGAGATGAGACTCTGTTGGCACTCCTTGGGCCTGTCGTTCACCACTTTGGCGGTGTCAGCAGCCAAGCGAATGGGATAGACTATAAGAAATAAGACGGGGAAAATTAGAGCGCTCGAGACAGGTCGAGATGAACAACTTCGGGGCGATCAGATCCTGCACCCGGTATTCCCTCTCAGTACCAAGGATCTAGGCATTATGCATTTCCTCGGACCGCCTCGGACCGCCCCAAGGTCCCATACGTTCCTCACGCCGTGCCAAGGTTAGGATTTGTCTGGATGGATTAGATGGATCATCGAGCCACCCTCAGAGAAATAGTACGGAACACTTGTTCCTATTCAGTCTACTCTGAGCTTCTCTGGGCCGAATTGTTCCTGTCCTCTAATCGTAGTATCTCCTTTAGACTTATTTCCTTGTTATCCGCAACGTGTATCTTGCTGATTGGCGTGAACCAGAAGCCGAGCCTCGGCTTTCTTCCTTTATCTTTCCTCCACTATTCTCGTCCGCCGTGTGCCGATTTGTTTTCTTTTGCACCTGTGTTGACTGTTTGCTCGGTTCTGGCCTTGCTCGTAATTTGGGTCGGCAGTCCTTTCGTTCGCTGTTTTGCGGACCCGATATCCATAAGCATAAATGCAAGCAGATAACCAATAGGAAGGGTGTGTGGGTTCCACAGTGGTTTGGAATT
Organism: Aspergillus welwitschiae; assembly: GCF_003344945.1. Lineage (NCBI taxonomy): Eukaryota > Fungi > Ascomycota > Eurotiomycetes > Eurotiales > Aspergillaceae > Aspergillus > Aspergillus welwitschiae. The sequence continues at coordinate 218,756 of NW_020798743.1, read as the reverse complement.
GCATTTTCCTCTTCCGTTCGGGGTCTATCTTTTCCGGGGAAACCGACCGAACCCAGTTGGTAATGGGGCGAGCATAAACCAAGTCCACTTGCATAAAGTGGGGCTTTTCTGATTACACTCATTGGAGGCCCTTCTAGTTGACTCCGTGTCCGAACCCACTTGGTAAGTGGGGCGAGCATCAATCAATTCGGTGGGACCTACTCCATCAAGCTGGACGCATTTACTTTGTAGATAGACACCTGGTAAACAGCGTGAACAACAGCGCCCATGCTAAGGTCGTCATTTCTACTCTCCATGGGTATATATATCGACATCGACACACCTTCCCAATATTCCGCACAATATCTACTACGCAACAGAACCGCCTTCAATTACTACATTCTCGTCTATCATTCCTAGCCGACACTCAAACGCCAATATGTCCAAGCTTATCACTGTCGTTGGCGCCACCGGAGCACAAGGTGGCTCAGTTGTTGCCTCCGCTTTGAAGTCGGGTAATTACAAGGTCCGTGGTATTACTCGCAACATCAACAGCGAGGCAGCCAAAGCACTTACTGCTCAAGGAGTTGAGATGGTATCTGCGGACGCGAATGATGAAGCGTCCCTGGTAAAGGCATTCAAGGTGCGCCAGGCAAACATTCGAATTACGAAAAATCTCCACTGACGCTCTGAAAGGGATCCTATGCAATCTTTGCTGTTACCGATTTCTTTGCCGCCTTCGCACAGCACAATGCCGAAGAGTCAATTGAAATCGAGGCCTCGCAGGGCATCAACCTTGCTAAAGCAGCCGCCAAAACTCCTACTCTCAAGCACTACATTTGGAGTACACTTCCTGACAACAGGAAGATCTCAGGCGGCACATGTTCCGTGCCCCACTTTGAGAGTAAATTCAAGGTCGACCAATTTATTAAACAAGACCGAGATCTACTGGCCAAGACCACTTTCTTGTGGGTTACTTATTACGCTTCCAACATTGTCATGCCGATGATAGTCCCCAATTTTGTGGTTGGTGTCGATAGGATTCCGCAATGTTTTTGACCTACTGACTCTGGATGCAGAAATCCTCCGGCAAGCACCTCCAGGTCTTCCCGGTCTCTGAAAATACGCCCATCACCACCATGGGCGACACCAGGGTTAATACTGGTATTTACGCTCTTGCGATCCTGGACCAGCCTCAACTCACCCTTCCAGGCAAGGTAGTCCTAGGCGCTACTGAGACCAGGACAGCCGCGGATGTGCTGAAGCTATGGTCAGAGGTATCGGGCAAGCCTGCGGAGTATGTGGCGGTTTCCTTAGAGCATTATGATAAGCTGTGGCCTAAGTGGGGACTTGAGGTTGGCCTCATGTTCAAGTACTGGGAAGTAGCCGGCGAGAAGAGCTGGACATCCCCCGATGAGCAGGTTCTTACGAGCAGAGATCTGAAGATCACTGGCTTAGTCGGTATGAAGGAAGTATTTGCTGGAATTGATTGGTCATAGTGTCCCGTATTCATTGTCTTGGAAACGACACCCATGGCAGGGCATGTGAATTACATGTTGGTCTCTTGAGAATGGAAATACAAATGCTTGGACTGAAGGCAAGCGAGAGGTCACCGAAGGGGCAAAGAGTAGTCTGTCTAAGTATCAATCAATGGAGTGGGACCTACTCCTTTAAGATGGTCACCTCCACTTTGTAGATAGACAACTGGTAAACAGCGTGAACAACAGCGCCCTTGCGTAAGATGGCAAAAAGTGCTCTGCAGACCTGTTCTACAATGACACGTAATCATAATCATTGCCTAGTGCGCGAAATATTTACTAAACCTTCCCGATAAATGATATTCGTAGGAACTTCCTTGTTAGTTCCAACTGTACCGTGATTGCTCGGAAAGGATGGATGGCTGACTGAGGGCGACCGGCGTGGCAAGTGTACCAGACATGGAAGTGCGCGAAGTCCTGCACACTACGCAAAGCCCCCTTATGGCCCGCTGCAGATTTCCAAAACCTTTTATTTCACATTTGCAGAAAAGGAAACAACCACCCACCCCTTGGCGCAAGGGAGAGCCCTGGCAGTTGTGGCCACTTACTTTCCCCTAAGTTAGTGGTTAGAGAATCTTCAAGTCAGCACGAGTGGTACATTTCTAGGGACCATGAAACGTAGAGCAGCATGGGCCGGCGATTCCGCGATTCCCCGGGACCGACTAAACTCCGAGGTACATCAACAGCTCTCTCTCGCCTGGTTACTATTACTCGGTGAGGGAAGAGTAGACAACCGACAGATTAACGCATGGTCTGCCGACTTATCACCACCTGTCCGGTAGCTAGAGTCGCCATCGCCGTATATGTAATAATATATTTACACATGGTGTACATGCGCCGAGCCTGTCTAGTATTTTCAAGGGAGTCCAACGCTAAGAGCATGTCGCAGAATATATAACCATGAACTGAAAATATTCTCTCCGATTGTATATCCCGCTATATCTAAACGGTGAGTTCCTCCTGGATTGGCGGGCGTTAAATATCATGACGAGCATACATACTTGCCATCCTGACACGCTTTCCAAAGATGTACAAGACAAACGGATAGGGAATGAAGAGCATATACAAGCAGCCTAAGAGGATGCATGCCCAGCCCACACCGAGATTATGGAATATAGCTGTTGCGAACAGCGGGAAGCCAGTCCCGAACGAAGATCATATGAAGTTATTTCCAACCAGGGAAGAGACAGCATATTTTAGATATACATATGCCAGGTAGATAAAGATACTGTTGAAAATAAAACAGCCACTGATAGCAAAGAGCATAGAGACTATAGTAGAGATAATCCAGTAGACAGAAGCAAAGTTATCTGTCCAGCCAAACCAGAAAATGGAGATAAGCAGTAAAATAGCCCCAACACAGGCAGGCGGCAGCTGGTATTCTAGCTTAATATTCCAGTTTCCGATATAGTATTTGGATTGGTACTTCCATTTCCAGTAGAAGTATGCAGGAATCGCAATGCAACAGCTGGATACCAGGATTCCTAGAAAGGCTAGTCCGACTTCGCCGGGATTGAAGCCGTGAAGTTCGCCAAACACAATGGGGAAAGCCTCAAACCAGATATACAGAATCCCGTATATAATAGAAATGTACAGGTTCATGAGGAACACGACGGGCTCGAAGAAGCATAATTCGAAGGGTCTAACAAGTGCCTCGAATAGAACCACCTATGATGTAATTATTAATCGAGGCTAGCGAGGAGATTTTCAACCGTCCTGACCTTTGGATTTAGTTGCATGAGCTCTATCTCGGACTCAGACATGTAATTGGGGTTGCCAGTGATCTTTCTGATCCGCCGTGCCCGTCGACATAGAATGTTAGGGTCGTAGGTCTCAGGCAGGAGAAAGAACTATATAACAAGAGTAAATGCCGAGACCCAAAGCAACTGCCAGATTGTCCAGATCCATCCGTTAACAGGGGCTGCAACGGCAAAGCAGCCCCAGATGCCAATCATATAATCACGGGCTTGGGATTTCCAGATATCACTCATAGATACAGCTCCAGTTGCAAGAAAAGGGGAGCCAATAAAGCCCGTGAGAAAGCGAAAGACAAGAAGCATTCCAAAATTCTTAGCATAGATAATAGCAAACTGGAAGAAGACAAAGACAACCAGTGTGAGGATATAGATCGGGCTTCGACCAATATTAGGCAGCTCTGACAGGGGCGACCATACCATTAGGCCTAATATACTGTTAGTTGTTGCCCTTCAGGGGTCTAGGAGGACGGGAGGTACATACCAAGGCCATACCCAAGAACAAAAAGAGTAAGACCAAGGACAGCTGCCACGTTACTCACCCCAAACTGCTCCGAAACGCCAGGGATGCCTGGGGTGTAGATGGCAGAACCGATATAGATCGCAAATGTGAGCAGCCATATCTCACAACTAACGAGGAATTTCTTCGCGGTACTCCAGTTTTGAGGATTCTAGGTGCTCCCTATTAGCTTTTTGTTTCCGACAGGAGTAATATCACAGTCTTCGCCTGCGGGAGGAGACATACCTCACTATCACTTGGCCCTCGCCAGTCCACAACAATAACGTCCTCCCCGGACATTGCTCCAGGTCGAATGACACTCGACCTCCCATCGAGAGTTGATTGCCAAGGGTTCCGCCGAGTCACTCGGGAGGCCCGTGACATGACACTGTATAACCCCCAGGTCTCGTCTTCTTCCGCACCTCCCACTGGTGACAGTGGCGTCTTTTCATCTCTGGCTTCCGGCTGCTCTCTTGCATACTGATGACAAATATCGTGAACTTTCTCTTCGGAGTACGGAAGCAGTCGGGACTTCGTCAAAAAACGAACCACCTTGCCAAACGCGGAGTCACTGATTGTGTCCATCGGGATGCCGCTAGTATTTGATCTTCTTTTGACCTGGCACTAGCAGGAAGCATATACTAACCTCCTTCACTTTGCCGCGGGAGTTATCGGCAAACGCAGCTGTTTACATAACCACAAAACTGAATTAATGTGACGTCATGACTAGACCTTTCTAAGCGGCTGGTCGGGTTTTGAACTTTTATCTTTGGGCCTGCCTATGACTTATGGGTTACCCAAGACAACTTATCAAGTCTTACCTCCATAGCCTGTTGCCTATTTTAGAATCTAGGATTAGTAATATAAGGTCACATAGGCATGCGAGGCGTAGCTATGATATTGGACTGTATAGGGATATCCGGGTCTTCTGGCAGAAGTTCAGCTTTCGAGAGCCATCCGGGCATATCAACTTGGATTCCTGGGGCAGAACGGAAGCGCATCCACACAGGTCCGGTATGATGTCCTCAAACATAAACATTGCATTAAACTATTGAGAGGATAATATAGACTGTGCATGCACCATGGCCAACTCCAAGATCCTCAAGTTAACGCTTGCTCAAAAACCCTTTAGTTAGTGGAGAGCTCCAGACAAAGTGCAAAAGCATAGATCGCCATAGCCTTGACGCATGTTTCCAGTCTTCTACATACGTTATCTTGTTGCACCGGAATTTCTCCATATAATTCCCCTTACATTAGGCCAAGGACTTAGGTGCAATTTACAGCGATTGATGTGTGCCGGGCTCATTGAGGCTGCTTTTCCTACTTAATGCCGACCTTCTGTCTCACGCCTGCTCCAGTTATCCAACACAGCTGCCCTCTCCTCTTGCGAAGCGGTATCCAATTCCATAAGCCCTTGCCTGATTCGCGACTCTACCACGTAGTCCACTCGATTAGCACCGTATGACTGCTCAATTTCTCGATGAATTCCTTCTAAGGGATAACCGAGCAATCCCCATAATCCTGTATTTATTTCATGATTCAGTTAGTCAAGATTCTGTTGGAATACCGTATGCAGCAACGCTCACCGGCTCCACTCACCGGCTTGAGGTTTGAGAAGTACGCCTCCCACTCCTTTACCTATTCCTTTAGTCATTCCACCAAATCCCCCGTCATTCCAGCCCTGGCTGGGCTGAGTCACTAGTCCAGTAACTCCATCATATATGCCGTAGGCAAATTCCTGGTTTTGTTAGTGCTTTACCATGTTCTGAAGGACCAGGATCGTTGTACCTTTCCAGCCGCTACGAAACCAGATTTCACGCCAGTGATTTCCGGTGTATCCCTCACAGCACGATCATGATACATGAGCGGTAAATTATGGAAGCCCTGGGACAACATCACAGTAAGCCCCATGGGTACTTCTACCATCCAATTTAGCGTCCGACGACCCATATAGCTTGCGCTGGCCGCTAATTTCTGCAATGGACCCCTTTTAGTCGCCATGGACGGTGCATCCGCCTGAGACTTAATCGTTGTCGCTGCTGTTAAGCCTGGTGTTACCCTTGCATCGTTGTTTAGTGTTCCTTCTCCCTGGCCAAAGACTCTCGGCGACCCTGGTGACTGCATAGTCTGGTATGCCTCATGGGAAGGTAGGTTATAATGAGCAGCAAATCTGTCCGAAGGCGGCTGTCGGATATTTTGCACCGCATTTAGCGGCATTTCGACGATCCCGGTAAGGAAATTGCTCATCGCTCCTGCGAAAGCCTCGGTCCCTAGGCAGCCATAGTTTGTGTTATAGCGTTTTGAATAGTATCTGTTTTCCTAATTTAGCTAAGACGCGCGATAAAGCTCCGAGGTGAGTTGCCCACAGTTTTACATCTTTTGGGTTGAGTTTCTTCTCCACGACTAAAACAGTGGCCGCAAATGCACTAAGCAGTATTCTTGTGCTCTTGATGCGCCACACGGCTGGACGATCAGGGCACAGCGCACATTGAAGACGTTGAGTATCCAGCTGCTGGTGAAAGTTGTCTACTGCACTGCGAGCACCGTCCTCTGCTCGAATATTCTCACCCAGCTTCTGTGCCTTTTCGGCAGTGTCAGGCTTCAGACAGAAATGGATTGCGCTGGCCAAACGGTCTGCAGTCAGGTTTCGTATTGGAATAGGCGGGGGCCCGGCGCCGTTCTGTGCCACCAAAGACCCCCAAAAGGGCTGGTCGCCGAAAAACGGGACAATGATTGTCGGTCGTCCCAAGGCAACTCCAGTAGCTGTTGTTCCAGCACCACCATGATGAACCACACAGGAGACTCTCTGGAATAACCAGTCATGCGGGCAGTTACCTAAGAAGAATACATCACGTTGGTTAATTTCGTCGGCTCCAAGTCCACCCCATCCTTTTGAAATGATGGCCCGTTGGCCTGTTATTTCGACCGCCTCAAGGATAGTTTGCGTAAGAGCATCTGGATCATCGACTACAATGGAACCAAATCCAATGTACAGTGGCGGGGCCCCCGTCTCAAGGAAATCGGCTAGATCCTGTGGAGGAGTATAGTCGCGATTCGAGGGAAGAAATTGGAAGCCGGTTACATTGATGTGATCGGGCCAGTCATCTGGCTTGGGAAGCAGCGAAGGGGACCTATTGACAAGTGATGAATATATCTACGTGGCAGTAATCAAGGTAGAGTGCGGACCAGAGATATGTGAAGGGGACACGAAGCCGGTGGAGCAAGCTCGGCGCGCCTGTGCCTTCCAGCTGATCCAAGCCCAGCTCAAAGCGACGGAACTCATTAATCAAGTCACCCACCCCTTGCCAGATGAGCATCTCTGTAAGAATATAAGAAATGAAGTTGGCAACGGAAGGTCTTGTATCGTGGGTAAGAATATTAGCCAGGGGATGTGGAAAGGCCTGAGTAGGAGACCATGGCATCCTAGGAACATCAATAACCGTTTGCCTAGATTTCATAGACAGGAACCTACGTAAACATCAAATGCAGAGGTACTCCCATTTTCTGGGCACAATGGAAGTGTGCAAAACTTGGCGGATTTGCAATAATTGCGTCAGCCACGAATGGCAGCGCAGTTATGGCCTCGTTACCAGTCGTGTCGATGCCTTCGCCGCTTTCGAAGCAAGACCGCCAACATCCTCCAATCATTTTTCGAATCTCTCCGCGACGTCTCCCGACAGTCCCTTTAACAAGAGTCTCCATCTTGGGGATCAGCTTCGGGTTCTTGACCATGTACGACATTAATTCCGCCGGGTCACCCCCGATATTGAAGAACTCCAGCCCATTATCTTTCACAAAGTCTCGGAATACGAAATGAGTCGCCAGTCTCACGCGATGTCCCTGTTTTTGCAGAGCCCGGCCCAGTGCAACGAATGGTTGGACGTCACCACGCGATCCAACAACATGTATCACCACATTAAGCCGGAGTGGAAAATAAGCCTCCTTCTCGATCTCTGAAGGATGCGGGATTGGCCGGCGCTGGAGCGCCTGTAGCAGACTGGCTACTTGCGGATCGTCTTCGTCGACCGCGATTCCCACGCGGCCATCATCTAGGAAAAATAACCATCAGTAAGAGCCATTCGACATCGCAGGTTTACTCAAGGAGCTATATCAAACCGGTCACATGAGCCTCTGAATCACGGCCATCGGTAGGGTGCCCATGTCGCCGCCGGTCGGCCGGCGCTGAAAGAAGAGCCAGGGGAATACTAGCTGCCGCCCCGTTCGCCATGTTAAACCGAGTTACGTTCAAGGGAGCGAAGATCGAAGATGAGGGTTTTGCTAGAACTTCTTCAGGTGAACGCTGTGGTGCGCGCGGAATGTGGGGGGGTTACTTCGTAAATATAGTCCGAGCCCGTGGTTCTTAGACCAGTTTCAAGGGTCCAGGTGATGTAATTTAACCTTATTTGCAGCCAATCCACTTATCAGGTTTATCCAATCATTTCTATTATATGCCTCTATATAACGCAATTCCCCGCCGATCCGAAGATCTCGTTAAAGGCTGCAACACAATGTGGAAACTCGAAGTTATTCCCAACCGCCAACACACGCGTATTTTTATGAAAATCTAATTATCTATGTATGTAAGATATTTAGTTTTAGTATGTACTACGAATATCCTATAAATTTATATTTTACAGGGGTACGTGTGTTGGTATTTATATGTTTAATATTACTGTCCCAATACCCAGACTTGAGATCCTTTGAAGCATGTTGGAGAAGGATAAGGAGTTGATTGTTCGCCTTGTCGTTGCTCGCTCTGTGCCGAGAGAAGATCGCGACATTTACCCAAATGCTGTAGATTTGGCCGTTGAACATGAATACATCCGGTGAGCCTGGGGGATAAAAGGAAGATAAGTCTTCCTCGCAATCGGTATCGAAGTAGAAGTGCAGTTGCGGTTTACCTAACGAGGTAAAAAACACCTTGACTGCTTCCAAAGCACGACTTGTGTACTGCAAGAGGTAATTCTGAACCTCTGCTGCACGGTAACGACATGAAGGGGCATTATGCGAGGATAGCAGATTGGACAATATAATCTCACGTCTACTCAGAGTAGGCTGGCGAGAAACGTTGACGAATCTGCCCCCCTGCGCCCAGAACACCGAAAACGTGTCTAGCGGCGGTTAAATGGACGATACGAGAAAGTTTTCTTAGGCAAAGTCTGCATGTCCACAGCGGACCTTCAAATTAACGCGCCCCGAACGTAGGGGAGCGCGAGCCAGCTGCCCGACAGCGTTGGTGGTCATGACCAAGATGCGGTCTTCCTGTGCGGGATATGTCATCAGTAATGTTAAGCAAAGCAGACAGAGCGATCGCGTTGGAGCATTGTTTGTCACTGTCCGCTTCCACTTCACCAGCCTTCGAATATTGTCGGGAAGGTGATGCCGATGGCTCTATGATACGACTTAAAACACCATGGCCAAATCATGTTTTGCATTCTAACCGCCAATGGCCTCTATCACGAGAGCAACTGGTACGCGCCTGTCTCCAATTGATCGTCATCCACTGATGACATCTAGGCCTCACACTACTCGGGGCCTCTCGAGATAACATGGAACGAAGTGGCTGCCAAATGTATCGGGGAGAGGGAGTATTTGCGGGCGAGTCCACAACATGGAGGCGACCACGCGGTGTATTTAAAATAGACGGGGAAGTACGGGCTTTTTCCTACCTGCCGGTGAGGTCCATTGAGAAATAACTGCATGTTGCAATGCATGGTGTCTAACCCTCAAAGCTTAGATCATACAGTAGCGTTGTTGCGCAAACGGGCAGTCAACTGGAGGGGTAAGCCTATTTTGTCTATCTGGAAAGAGCTTTTGCTGACTTATTGCTTGGTCGTGTATTCCTCTCAGCGAGATTGTACAACAATAACTATCTTCTTTAGTGCTTATATTAAACGGAATGGGGGTTCCATGAATGATGGAATGATACAATCAAAATTATTTCTCACTACAGTGACTCTACTTGCTGAGAATTGGAAGAGAGATCAAGTATTTCTATATACTAATATAGTAAATCTAGATATCTTAGAGCCGGCCCACTTCTCGGAGACAAATGAGTCTAAAATTGATATATATTTATGCCTGGGGCAACTATAAGTATAAGACAACTATATACTCCGGCCTGAGGAGTGAGTTAGCTGGTGAACAACCAGATATATATTCTCTTACACTCTATTCCCCGCGCCCGCTGAACAACACCCCCCAACGCTGTTAAGTTTATTTTACTCGATTGTCTACTGAGTGCTCCTTTCGAAATGGGATAGAAAAAGTTAATAGCCGAATTGAGATATTAATTTTGCGAAGTTAAATCATGGAAGCAGTCGGACAGTATAACTTAAAAAAGAAGCTCTGCTCTTCCGTACTGCCTTCTTTTGCTATCTCTGGTCAAATTTCATAGATCTTTAATTTGAGCTTATTAAGTTACTGGAAAAGAGACTTTATAAGAATTAATAATGAATTCTAAAAATAATCATTTATAATTCGTCAGAGATATACTCAGAAAGAAAAAGAAAATAATATCTTCAAGTAACCACAACTCCTTTAACCCGAAACTAAGCAGGTACTTTGTAGAGCCAAAATACAGTCTATTATTTTTAAAAATATAATCTACTATCTTGTAAAGCATACAGAAACCATCTCTAACTAATACTGAACAAAATGCGGTGAGAGCCCAAAGAAAGATCAACATATGATGTACTTGTTAGGCAATCCATATGGTCCCCCTTCAACATCATCCTGGGACAGGACACGGTCAGCCCGCTGTTTTCTATGAGGTGATGCGAGCCTTGACTAATCCAATAATATCTGGAATAGGCCATTCTGTCTGATAATACACATCTCTTTCTAGTAGATATCTTATAATCAAGCGAGATTAAGCCGGGAAATATGCTGATAGAATAACTTGCCCTGGACCTCAGTAATAGAAAGCTCAAGCTTACTAGACTGACGGGAGCCATCCGCCCCCTAAATCAAAGAAGCATATTAAATATGGCCTGGACGTACAATAACGAGAAAATAATAAGAAAGAAGAGAGAAAACCAATACTAAAAATACTAATACCCCAGACACTTCCACCATGGATCTCCTTGAGATTAGTAAGAAGCAGAAATATCGTCTTATAATCTAGAGATATATAAATAAAGCCATAATAGGCGAGAGTACTCATAGCCGTTAATACAGTAGATTCCTGGCCACCTCCCAGGATTCCGGTCGAGACGAACAGACTGGGATATTTGCTCCAGTAACCGTCCGACGCCCTAATACCACCAGTCTGATCCCAAAAAGCTTTCCATTGGACGGGGAAGTTCCCAAAGCAAGTGGAAATACTGAAGAAAACAGCTTCATATTAAATTAATTACTCCGGCTTAATTACAGATACCAAAGATTTGGGGGAAGTGTGCATCTTCGCCAGGACCTCAACAGAGAGCATCTCTTAGATTCTTAATTATTTACTTTAGCTTTCTACTTAGAGATATAACAAAGCATGACTTAGAATGCTTATTAATAAAGATCAGTATGACTACCAGCAGCTTAGATTTCCTTCAATTCTACTTAAACCAATCTTTTAATATAGCTGTACATGGAGTACTGTCCAACAACATTATTAGGAACAGTATTAGCTATAAAAATGGGATTTAACATACAAAAGTAATAACAACTCTGGGAGCCATGGCGAGATAAGAACAATTAAATAAGAAAATAATAATCTAAAACAGACTAATAAACCTTGAGCTGGATGATAAATTATCTAAAAGACATTAATATACATGGGGTGAACACCAAATCTGGATATAAATAGAGGGTTTCAACCCATTTTTAACAGTCGGATGGCCCAAGCATGCATGTAAACTTTGGATGGTAGTAGTTAATAATAAACTAATTAGATTATTCTTACCTCAGAAGAAGCTTAGATTATTAATTACAAATAAGTGTTAATCCATGGGCTAAATCCGTCGCCTCTTAAGATTAATTTGTGAGCCATCTCTATTCATCTAGTTGGAAGCCTTCTCACCTGTAATAACCTATTTCATACTAACTCCGTAGAATCATGACAGTTTACGGCGCGGTCATATATAAGTTGAACAGTAGATATAGATATTATATCTTTATTATTCAATCTTCTACTCATTCTTAAATCTAGTATTATTTCTAGGATTCCTTTATCTACAAGAACTTTTGAGACTCTAGATAGAAAAAATCCTGTGGTTTATCAGAATAGCTCCATCTTATTGAATCTATAAACTAAAAGACCAGCTAGTTTATCTGATCTGGATTATATATCTCAACCTACCAGAATAAAGACCATTCAAACCTGCGGATTAATCTTCACCACCTGCTAATAGCAAAATTTCCGCATCTTCATTTATATACTGTACATATATCAGAGATGCTTAACATGAGAGTCTTAAAATAAGACACTTAAAATGAGAGCCTTAGAGGCAACATACTAGACACAATTAGCTGGAAGTTCATAATTCTAGTACTCAGTTAAACAGCCTGACCAGGTTATGGATACATCAGCGGTAACAGAAGAAATTCTAAGATAAGAGAATTTCAGTTCACTATACTTTCCAATATCCAAGGCTGTCTTGTTGAGAGAATATATAAGAATCCGCGATAATCACAGTAATACTATTTAATATTCTCATCAGCTGTACAACTCTCCTATTACTTAACCTTCTTTCTATATAACGTCCTGTTCCCTAATCCCCGCCTGTATATCTCTATTATACTGGTCCCACCCCTATTCTTCATTTCCAGATCTGAATATTTACATTTAATCCTACTAAAGGCTCCCGTTTTTCCCATTTCATGGAATATGTTGCTTATATTTTAAAAATTTCAGACTATATCATCTCTTTCTAAACTATATTCATCTTCTAAGACTCTCCATTCATACTATTTATATAATAAATTTTCTATCCTTAAGTTTTATAATAAACTCTGATACTGGACTTTACTATTACCCAAATATCAGCTTCCCCGCGCGGTAAAAAATGATATGTAGTAACCCTTTCTATAATCACTATTTTCATAAATAATTTCATCCTTAAAAATCTTTAAAGACTAGCTTGTATCTATATCATAATAAGCATAAAAATTCTAATATCTGTAATATTGTATCATCTACTCTTTCTTCGGAAAGCAGTGGTATTACTTTTTCAAATTTATATCACTCAGTAAATTTATCCAGGAGTAACACCGCTCGCCATCACATAATAAAAGAGTCTATTGTATAATATATATATATATATATATCAAGTATTATAATTACAAATAACTAGTTAAATTTAATAATACTGAACAAGGCTTCCATTTACATTAAAAAATATATTAGTAAAATATAAGTTTATTAGAAAAATTTAGAAATAACTAAATATAATTAATAATTTTCAAGATAAATAATTAAAATATTATTAAAGATTCCAGTTCAATATATTGAAAATAGAATTAATAAAATCTGATTTATATACAGTAATCTATAATTAAGGCTTACCAGGTTATAATTTATTAATTAATATTAAAAAATATTAGAATTTTTAATAAAAATTAGATAAAAATACGATAAATACATGAGCTCGCTAGGTTTACTATCTGGTAAGATAATGTATTTTTACAGCTTAGTTTTTCCAATAGCCATTACTGGTATTAACCAGGTCCGCTACTGGTAAGAACCAGAAATACGTACGGCCTGGCGACCTGGCGACCCATACACCCGATCGGGTTCCCTTGTCCTGGCGCCGGATTCACTGCCTGGATTAGTACCAGTCAAACGACCGGGTACGCGAATCCAGAAGGGTGTTCGGTTGAGGCACGCACCAAGTCAATCAATCCATTTACAATATATGACTTCCGGCTGTTTCTCAGTCCTGACATGTGCCGCTAGGTCTCGTCAGGAAAGCGGGCCTTTGCGGGCTATAACCAATCTACCGAAGAATGAATATGCAATCACTGTAATTGACCCGAGCAATGCATAAACCACACTGGTTAGAGTGTCCTGTCCAAGCCCGAGTATACATATTCGAGACTAACTAATATAATTGAAATGTTGGCTTTATTTCTGTCCTTTCCTCTTTCAACTGTTCTTGAATCTAATTCTCGCCAGATGTATCACAGTACTAGTACTGCACGGGCTCAAATACTTCTGGGGTATAAACCCACATATATATGTAGTCAAGTATTTGCACATTGAATAATTTAAATAAGGGTCGAATTCATAGAGACCTGAGTCCAACCTGTTCAATGCCCTGGCTCACTGAGCGGCTCGTTAATCCGCTTATTGCGTCTGTTCCGATTATGCGGCTCCTCCCGAACCTGGGGGCTGGCGAAGAGCACGCCGCTGGCGTTCACCGGCGTGTTGTTGCCACCTGTCCTGGCTTACCGCATTTCTGCTGATATTCTTGGCCGACCCCTGGGGTGCTTCGTTATTCCCTTGTTCCTTCTCCACTAGTTCGTCCTGTTCACCGTCGCTTCGAGGATCATCTGCTCTCCTGCCCTCCAACACCCGTATGGCGATCCGCGCAATGATTGCGAACCATATGACCATCAAGACCTGAAGCAGGAGAAGAAATGATAGAAAGCTATACATGATGGTATTGTTCATACACACTGTTCCTGCTGGATCATAAAAAGGCTCGATCAAATACCCCCAGTTCTCTGGAACTGGAAACGGTCCCTGAAGATCTTTTGCAGTTCCCCGATAGCACCCGGGTGGGACTATTCGGGGGAAATCAGTATAGATACTCCAACAAGTAATCAAGAATAGCAGATGGCGCGCAAAGAGCCACGATACAATGAAAAGCCCAAACAGGATATCACAGATTGTGGTGAAGCCTAGATATTTAAGACATTTTGCTAGCTTTTCCCGTTGTCAGCCACTTTATCGTTATTGGTCCTTGGCTAACATACTGGCAGAAAGAGATCAATTACGTCCATGAGCACTAGAATCAAGTGTCCGACCTTGGTTTGGTGATAGACGTACGAGGTTGCCATAAGGCTGATTGTTACGAAATGATGGGTTAGCATTTGCCAATGGTCTTTCCGCCGGTCCTCGATGTTGATCACCAGCACTTGCTGAATCCAGAAAGACAACTGTCCCAGGTAATATGCTTTAACCAGGCCGTCCATTTCCCTCTGAGGCCATTCGGTCCACAGCTCCTCCATGTTGAGGAAATACGGTGACTTATAATAGAGGTACTGTCGCAGGTCAATCCCGTATATCCCTGAATATCTGGGAACAGAAGGTCAACATACCATGCCTAGTGTCCACATCATGCTGTAATACAAGGATATCCATCCTTGCTCCGCAAACCGAGTGGCATCTTTGGCTTTTGATACTCCCCACCGTCGGCTAAGCGGAGCAAGAATATACTTCATACAGCTGGCCCTTAGACCCGTGAGGAGTATAATCCAGAAGGCTATAAAGTAGAGGTCATCATATCCAATTCCATACTTTTCGGTGCTCTGGTTACAGTAAGATAGCCTGAAGAACTTCGACGTATATGGCCGTAGAGCGGGTACACCAAGATGTGTGAGAAGGAGGAAAACAACCAGCTGGAATGAAATGTCTATTCCCGGTGTTGCGCCGTCAGTGGCAGGCCTTTGGAGAGGAACAGCAATAGAAGAATATGGATGATACCTATCTGTTTCCGCAACAACCAATGGGCCACGCGCTTGATGAAAATATTCTCTGTCAACTTGGACCTTTTCGGAAGTCCCCTGGCTTTGAATTCACGCGATCCTCTGCGACTCATGTCAGTAGAGCTGGCTGGCATTGTCCAAGAGATGATCGGTCAACAGGTAGACAGATGCGATTGCCGTCTAGCGCATCAATCGAGAAGCAAAATACATGCAATGGGAGATTTCCGAAGATGACTATGACCCTAGCGCCGTTTCTTAGTAATCACCTAAGGAGTTGTGACCCACAAGGAATCCGAGGAACCCGATCCTGCTAATTTTGGTCTCTTACGAAATTGGCGGAGATGACATCTTATTTCTTCGGAGGTCTCGGCTCATCCTCCGAACTCGTGCGTTATGACCATGTTAGAGAAATGTCTGTCTAGAGAATGGGCCAATAACGATGGTGATGATATGAGTCTCGATGATTGTAAAAGTATTACGTTCTCTGGAAGGGAACGTATGGCAAGAGGTAAATATGCCAGTTTCCCCCCCGTATACCACCGACGTTCTGGGCCAGCCTTGGCTACGGACTGAAGTTTTAAGTATTACGGGAGATACTAACACAAAAATCCAGCGCTAATGCTTCATCGAACTTGAAACCAGACGATGGTATTTCGAGCACCGCAGACTGCGCTTAGCCCATCAATCCCCTTGCCACCGGAATTCGGCCACTCTGGTTGTCACATTTGGAAATACGACAAGCATGGAGACTGTAACCTTCGGAGTAAATCCATCTACTATCTCGGCCGTCATAGGTTTCAACCTGTTAAAGGCCAAATAACTAGGGTCTTTGATTCAATGTGAGATACATGCAGTGCCCCGACTAGCCATATGTTATCAAGCTCTTAAGACTTAGTCTAGATCCAATGCCAAAAGACAAGGGCCACACATCGGTTATGCATCCTAGAAACCTTTCTCTCTCCCGCACTATGTCCACCATAGGGAGGCCTCACTTATTATCCCTTCGGAGAGCTCAACCACCCAGCATCCTCCTTCAGATCTTCCGGTTAAGGGAGTTGCAGAAATCAACGAGCTTTGAAGCGATCACCCACATTGGCAATGCGGATGGGGTAGTTGGCAATTAACAGTACATGACTGCTGAACAATCCTGCAACCTCAATTGGGGGTGGGATCCGACTACTGCGGTCATAAACCCCTGCGGAGACCTCAATCTGCGGAAGAAATTTAGGTAATTCCAAGAATAACAGACCAACAAATTCATCATGTCCAGCCAAACCTGGCCCAAAGAGCTCCTCAACGGGGACATTGTGCACGGTGTTTGTGACGAGAGCTTCTGGGAAACCATCTGAGACTATTGGTCGCGCACTGCCCTACTGGCTGGAGCAGGGCCAGGAAAACGTCAAACAGTCACTTGACAGGAATGCAGACAATCGGTGCCTATCCTACGTCATGGCCTCTGTTGGCGAAATATGTTACGTCGATCCTCATGGCCCCAATCGTCACGATCGTGGAAAATGATGCAGCCACATATACATATGATCCCCGGCAAGATGTGGCGTACGCCGCGGACTAACACTGATGATTCCGAAGACTAGGCTGTGCCAATTTCATTCGCCGTACCAGTACAATGTTAGCGACGAGGATTGGGGGAGAGCCATCGCGATAATCGAGCTCTACGGTTATTATGCACACCACCTACGTTAGGCGATGACGTCGCAAGCCCACCCCATTGGTGTGGGAGGTGATAATGGAATTCCAGAAAGTGCCTCAGTATAGGGAAGTGTGGAACATTTACAAGGAGCGAGTCGAGAGAGTGCTCGCTTCGGGCTAAGGCACTGTCGGATAATGAATTGGAAATGCCTCCACGCAATATTGAATAGCTATAGCCTCCGTTTGGCCTCTGGACGTGAGATTATCATTGAACATCGTGCATGCCATTGTCAGATGGACTTTGATAATTACTGGGGGGAAGAAGGCTCTGTTAGATGAGGCATTTGCTGTGGACAATTCGGAGAAGGACGCGAAAGAGAATTGTGTTGGATTAAGTGGGCTGATGTCGAGCCAACGCTTGTGCTGTGCTGAGATTCGAATAGTTATAACTGATTAGTCTTTGGTAGTCCTGAATGAAAATATCGGATGACTGCGATCTCTGCCCGCAGCTTCCGGATTTAGCGCTTAAACATGGTTATCACGACATGGAGCTACATGGCGAGCATAACTTTAGGCTGTTATCTTGGAGAACTTGACCGCGTTGGGTGCCAGAGTCTGTACTCCAAAGTTCAGGAAGAATTTGGGAAACCACGCTCCAGAACGCCCTAGGCTATGTCATCATTACGATAATTCTTACAGGTGCATGCATCGGGAGATATGCTGAAGAAAAGGGGCTGAGAAAGTGATATTAATCGGCAATTCTCGTAGACTTCCGAGACCATATGCCTCAAAGTCTTTTACCCTTCCACCACCACGATGTCACAATCGAGCGTTGGACAGCACGTCATACTAACAGGCGCAAATGGCTTTGTGGCATCTCATATCTTATCTTTGTTGATCGAGGTTAGTCATATTATCGGTAGCCTACTTGATGGCGACAAAACAATTTATAACTCACACCTTACTAGCGTGGATATATCGTCACAGCGACCGTGCGGTCACAAGCAAAAGCCAACGACATCATTGACACCCACCGTCATGGAAGAATGCTGTGAAATTCGTGATTGTGGCCGATTTTACATCCCAAGGGCCTTTCGACGACATTTTCCGTAATTCGAGCAACCCGTTTGACTATGTTATACACACAGCTTCTCCACTGAAGTTTCAGGTTTCTGATATGCAGAAAGAGATGACTGAGCCAGCTGAGAAGGGGTAAATAAACTACTAGCTATCTTTATTCCAGACGAGCACTCATTCAAAAATTCAGAGCCACGGAGATATTGCGAGCAGCACATCACTTTGGGGGTCCGTCCCTTAGACGCTTCGTGCTTGTTGGTAGTGCTGTCTCGGTGCTAAACTCCTTTGAAGATCTACCTAGACAAGGAAGGCCCTATACGGAGAAAGATTGGAATCCATTTAGTGCCTCGAAGGAGGATACATGCCTGCGATTTGACATCTATCCAGGCGACCGCTGAGCAAACTATCGCACGGAATGACACCGTCCTGGGCTATAACGTCTCCAACACTCGCGCTGAGGCAGCTGCGTGGCAATTTATGGAAAAGGCTAAGCCAGGATTTGACTTGACCGGCATAAATCCGGATATCATCACCGGGCCCATGATTCAACTTATACATGGACTAATGTCCATCAATGAAACCAATCATTTCGCGATCGCAAGCTTCATTGATGGAACTCACAAGCGAATCGAAGGGGTTACATTTCTATCTTACCATTTCGTATGTTTCAAGGCATCGGTCTGAATCATCCAGTTCATAGTGAAACTTTGTAAGGAGCTCGTTGATACCTAGTAAACGAGATAGAAATCTTCTACGTCTAACATGTTGGGCAGTTCACCGAGGTGCTCTAGCCTAGTTAACAGGTCGTCCACCTTCAATAGTAGATATTCATAACATGTACTTCTGTAAAGTCGAGACAAAAACTGCTAATTGAGTCAACAGTATATTTGTAGTAAAGCCACATCGCAATTAAAACCCTAACATAACGGGTTAGACGAATTCAGTAATTACCAGTTACACTAATGACTAAAGAAGAGAACATTGAAGAATAAATTGCGAAAATGGACAAAATACTTTTGTTACGACTTTGCAGCTTTAGTACAGATCAAAGTAGAGACGGTACATAACGTTTCATTCACCTCTTACCAAAAGACCCTCTTCATACGTTCCCACGGCCCCGCATGAAAGTTCTTATCTGGAAGCCAATCCAAATCGGGACCCGAAGCCCTTCGGTTCTTTGATTTCCTTGTAATAGGCCCTGCACAACTTTTCACCGTAGAAGAAATGCTCACGAGAAGCCGGGTCAGAGTCCGGGAAGCCCGAGGCTCTTGCCTTTTGCTCGAACATAATGATGCAGTCTGAGCCGCCGAATGCAAAGTGCGAGATTTCATCCCCCTTTTTGATCTTCTGACCCTTAAGTTCCGACTTTACGTTAACAGAAGAAACCATGGCCATGCCAATGGGCAGGACAACAACTCTGCCCAAGTTTTCATTGTTAATAATTACCACTCCTCGTGTCTGAAGGAACTGATAGCCTGGAGTGTCCGGAGCATCAAGTGTGTGGAAGCCAGAAGGATCTTTCGGTTTTTCCCCGATGTTGCGGGAGAGCTCTAAATAGTTGTGGCCAACCTGCTCATCGGTCTTCACCAGCACCTCGAGGTAGGCCGCTCCTTGGATGACGTCGATTACTTCCACAGTCCCCGAGACTGGTGCATGCTGGCGATGGTAGTCGAATGAATTCAAGAAGACATGAGTCCAAAGTCCATCTTTGAAAAGTTCTCCGTAGGTTTGAGAGTCATCCCCAGGAACTTTCTGGTCTCCATATTCACCCAGAAGATCTCTTACTCTCCATGGGACATTCTTCAGAATAACCTCGTCCTTTACAATCCTGTGCTCCTTCTTTTTCAAGACCACTTCAGAATCATCGCTGATGGCATATGCGCCAGCGAAAGTGGAATCAGCAGGGAAGGTCACAATATGATCGTCAGCTGGACTTTCTACTTCACGTGGGCTGTCAAGATTTCGATAAAAGAACTTATTGAACGAAGTCCAGTTTTTGGAGTCACCCTCAGATTCGAAGACACGGAAGAGAGGAGAGTTCCGAAAGGTCGTTATTGCAGCCTCGTTGATGGATGAAGGCTTGTCCATACTAGTGCCGATTTCCTTGGCGAATCGAACCACCCAGTCTGACAGGGGTTTCAGCGGCTTATTGATACTTAGCGGGTGGATTTTTGTCTGGCGACCGCCCAATGGCTCCTGGGAAAGGACAAAGTAGAAAACACAAAGGATGTAGTAGATGTCCCGGCCTTTGGTTGACTCGGTAGGAACCCAACCTCGGATAAGCCAGTCGGCAAAGTCAAGAAATCCTCTTGCTGAGATGATGCCGTACTTGTCCAGCTCGGGGATATCCCATTTACGAGCATTTTTGACCGCCTGCTCGAGGTCATCTACTTCCCAAAGCAGCTCGTCGCGGAGCTCTTGGACAATAGGGCTGTATTTCGGCATGACGGTTTAAAAGTTTGGTATGTAGAGAAGTCGGGTACACGAAAGGAGAGTACAGGATAGGCTAGTTGGTAAGAAGGATTGAGGACTAATTCAGACATAAGCAGTTGTTGGATGCGCTACTTATACATCAGCTCTCTCTATCAGGATACAGCGCCTCCGAACATCCCGAAGTCATGATGCACAAGACTAGACAAAACGAAGATATACGACTAGTTCCACGGGTCAAATGAGCCCTATAGAACAGACATACTGACGCTGGAGGATGGCCTCGACCGTTAATGAGATCGGAATGCCGGTGTCTGGACCAAGGACATTTCACATGTGATTTCCTTTCCCAGAAGTGAAAATAAATGTGATATCATCTGTTCAACAAAGCCTTTGTCCGTTATAGCATCTAGATTCTTTTAGACTCCAATTCTTAAATACGATTAACTTCCGCTTGCGGCTAATAATGAATACAGAATGCAACTCTGGCAACTCCAATTCTATACCCCTCAGTTTGGTTAGCCTTCCCGTCCGCTTGCAGCCAACAATCATTATAGAGTGTAACGCTTGCCACTCCAATCTATACCATGGTATTTGTTTAGCCTCCCCGCCAATATATACTTATGGCTGTCTGAAAAACAGCTTGTTATCTGTTCATTTTTGGGGCCGGCATTGAACAATTTCCAGGACACAATTATCTATATATGTCAGTATTAGACCTGCATTCGGGTATCGTATGAGTATTTTAATTGAGTGCACTGTCCAGGCATCGGTGGCACTGATGGCTCCACTTCCTGCATCGATATACGTCAACAGGGTGGGCCGTATACGGGACGTCAACCTAGTTAGCAGATGTCCTCGAACAGAGCAATCATTCACTATGCCCGTATTGGCGTTTTGAAAATCATTGGCTGTGGCTAATCTTCAATGAAACACGGTAAGTTATACCTGGAAATATACAAGATTTATTCAGTATATGAGGCTTTCTTGTTTACTTGGGTTGCGACTCCTACGATTTGCAACATCCCCCCTTTGAAGTTGCTGTGCTAGCATGGTGATACTGCAACTGTGAGAATTGACAATGCCTCAGTACAACAACTAGAGTCTTGTCGAACAGTTGGTGATAATAATCTTCCTACATGGATGTGCGCAGGTCAACTAAGCCTACTACTATCGCTGGTACAACCACTACCTTTTCAGACACACTGAAGAAGGTTGCTATTTCTGCTTATATATTCCTCTTCTCCATCCTTTCTCTCAGCATTCGCTTGCGTCACTAGCGAATAAGTAATTTGAGGGGATATTTTAGCGAAACAGAATATATATGCCATTACATGTCAAGAAGACATTAATTAAGATGACATCTATGGTGGTAATGACATCTGCAGCCCATATAATCACACCTCGTGTGTGAAATCTCCGTGCGGTTCCCTCAGCATGAAGGCCGCCACATCATCATAAACCCTTGAAAACATCTTGCTTTTTGGTTAAAACACAGCAGTGCCCGAGAATAATACACTTCAGAGCAGGGCACCATACCGTGATGCTCTACCAATTAATTTATAACTCTGGTTACACGATCTCAGTCATGACCGCGGTATAAGCATCATCGTTTGGTCATCTACGAACCACTCGTCCCTTCTGGGCCACATGTGTCGAATTTGTGGCATTGACGCAGCTGACTGAGACCCAACCTAGTCGAGAAGAGGTTATTTAACTCTCGATTGCCCTCTGCAGCCCCTTGCAGAACATAAGGCCCCTCCATTTCTTTGTCTCTCAATATAATACACTCTTTTTATACAAGCAAGGCTCATGATCATTCAGCTACTATCCAGCCATGCTATCTGATACGTTGGATCAGGTCTTTACGAAGTATGTATAGGAAGGGTTAAAGATCGGTGCCGGCGGGTTATCAGGGGCTAACTACTGCCTTGTGCTTTCTATAGGATCGATCAACTATCCCAACACTTCATCACAGACAGTGGGTTCTTCTGTGCTTGTATAATTCTGTAAGTCAGTCATAACCAAGCTGGATCAGGGCTCGCAAAGGCGGTCGGAATTCAATCGGTTTCCTCTGACCTGACCACTGAAGGACGCACAAAAGTTGATCAGGTACGTTTGTTTCACTCTCAAGAACACTTTATGTGGTGTGTTATAGCCTACTAACTCCCATCCACGACCGTGTCTAGATGGCAGAGTTCCTGGAAAATCAACTTGAAGGTTTAGGAGCAAATGTTCAATCGTGGTCACTAGGAAGCCGCCGGACACACAGCCGTTCTCAAGCTACCCGACGTTATTCTTGCCAACCACCCAGCTACGCCCGACCCTAAGAAGAGAACCGTTCTTATCTACGGTCATTACGACGTCCAACCAGAGGGCGACGGGTGGACTCATCCCGCCTGGGAGCTCACAGAGGTAAACGGGAAACTATATGGGCGTGGGTCAACTGATGACAAGGGTCCCGTGCTCGCCTGGCTGAGTGCCCTTGAGGCCTACCAAAAAGCGGAAGTCGACGTCCCAGTAAATCTGCGATTGTGCTTTGAAGGAATGGAAGAGTCTGGCTTAGTTAGGTTCTCAGAATTTGCGCAGGAACACAAGGACATATTCACCAAGTTTGACGCAGCTTGCATCTCCGACAACTACTGGCTTACTACCAGAAAGCCTTGTCTCACTTACAGCCTTCGAGACATCAACTATTTCACCATAACAATCGCCCAGAAGCCCTTGCCGGGACATGAGCCTGTGCCCCTCCATAGCGGTATATATAGAGGGACGGTCCACGAGCCAATGACCGAACTCGTGATTATGCTGTCCAAGCTAGCCGACTCGAATGGCAACATCCTGATCCCCGGAATCAACGGGCTGGTCGATGACGTTACACCGGATGAGATCGCCCAATACGAAGACATTGACTTCGATATGGATGAATTCCGTAGCACAATAGGCAGCGAGGCAGCTATATACGCCACCGCCAAGGACACTCTAATGCACCGATGGAGATACCCCTCTATCACGATCCATGGTATCAACGGTGCAGATCCCAGCCCAAATCAGACAACAGCCATCTACCCTAAGGTGACTGGGAAGTTCTCCATCCGGACAGTGCCAACCATGGAAGGTAAAGCGGTCATGGCCCTGGTGGTGCACTACCTAGAGCAGGAGTTTAAGAAGCTAGGTAGTACGAATACGTGTGAAGTGAAACAATGTGGTGAATCTGCACCGTACTGGGTCGCAAATACCGAGGACTCAGATTTCGCGGCGGGAAGAGCAGCAACAAACAGAGTATATAACACCAAGCCAGATCTGACTCGCGAAGGTGGAAGGTTGGTTTTTGTTCCCTAGCTACTTCTTTGCTTTCTGCTTCCCCTCTTTTGCTACACTCAGATCAGTATCACTAATGGCTACATTACGATAGTATCGGCGTAACGCTGGATATACAGAATGCCTTGGGTTACGATAAAAGTATCATGCTGCTTCCCGTTGGCAGGTCGGACGATGGTGCTCATGGTCCGGATGAGAAGCTGGACAGGGACAATCATATTAAAGAAAGGAAGCTGTTGGGTGCGTACTGGTGGTATTTTGCCAATGCGTAGGTTTCTGGTCGAATGTGCGATTTCTTTCTCTGGTAGCAATTTTTATTCGGGATCCTTGTGTCCTACGTTCTCTTGTTCATTGCTTGGCTGGGCTTCCCTTTTTGACCTCGAATGGACCAACTATATCCCATTGATAAGAGTCGACGCAGTTGAGGTTTATCATTTCACCAGTTTATAATTGAGTATTGGATGCCCGACTCCATCGAATTCTAACTTTCCATAAGGAGTAAATGAACTGGTTAATCCGCTGCATATGCGGCGGCCCAACCCCAGTGGATCAGGCTCGGCGAAGCCTAATGCCGCAATGCGAGCCAGCACTGAGCTGTCGTCTGCAATTACTTTTTGGACACATTTACTGGCGGCCCACCCTCTGGTCGCAGGCCTTGCAGGTCTTTGCCTCGGTCAATCGGCCTTCATTCTGATCGGTCGCCGTAGCAGGCGACAGAGAACCCCGCAAAGTGGAAGTGGAAGGCATTCGGTCTTGATTGAGGTGTTCAGTCATCATCTACAATCATACCGTCATAGCTGGCCTGATACCGGGGTGATGAGGAGAGAAAAGAAAGACATTCGAGGTTGCCTTACACGAAGGTTAGGGAGGCGCTCCGCAGCGGTTCGGTCCCCGGCGAGACAGCGCCTCGCGAGAATTATCCGAAACCTCCCGTCCCCTTCGAAAAGTGGAAGCAGAACCAAGAGTTTAATTCGTGGCTGTGGTCTACTGCGTGTCAGCGTGAGCGAATGATTGCTTTGTCAGAGTTAGGAACTGTATTGGACACTTCTTTCATACTTCCAGAAGCGCAAAAACACTGGTATCCAGTTGGAGACAAAACCGACCAGGCAATTCCCGAACACTTCCGGAGTAGGATATATAAGGACTTATACTGATGTATCCAGGATGGGTTTGGGTCTACATCCCAGACGTCCTGCTATCTAGGTAACCGTAGCCTTGATGAAAGCAGCGAAACTACAACACTTGTCTGCACCTTCTCTCATATAGCGGCACAGCACTAGTGGGCCTCCCTCCTTGTCTTCTGATCGCGTGGAGTGTTTCCCTTGGTAGTCCTGTCTGATCTATCTTCAACATAGTCTGACAGGTTCGTACGCCGGGGTAAGCTAGTCCATTGTTTCTCAGCTTTCATTGTCTCCGACCAGAGGTCTTGGTTGTTTCAGCCCGTCCCATAAGTTGACTTGCTCAGACCTGGCGCTCTCGTCATCAACCGTCGCGATAGAAATTTTAGGATTTAAGTTCATGCCACATGATGACATTGCTCTATAAGCTGTAACTGATATAGGGAGAATATCTTATCCAGAGATTAGCAATGCATTGGGACACGCAGGCAACAGCGTCACATCGTAGTTGGCCAGTATGACTCCACCGTGTCATATGTATAGACAGGCTATGTTGAAACAGTACCCACCATGGGCTCGTTGGTTTGTGGATCACGGTCGCTTTCGGCATTCGGAAAACTTTAAGACTGCGCCACTTCAAGGAAACTCGGTGCTCGGGGCTTGGCTTCAGTTGCTGCCTATATTGTAATAATATATATACCATCACACCGCAGACTCTGAGGGCTGAAGGGGAAGATACCTTACCTAAATATACATATTCGATCAGTGATAAAGATTCAAAGTCAACACTATCCATGGCACCCATTCTTACTCTACATCGAGTCACCACCCTTGAAGAGCTGAAATCATTGTCTTACATCGGAGCAGATGCATTTCGTGATGATGCTGGTATGAGTTGGTTTTTTCCCGGTGGCCGCGACCATCCTGAAGATTTTGTTGTGGCATGGAAGTATCTTCTACTGCAAGATTTCTTGGACAGTGGAAAGTTCATCCTCGCGGCCAAGGTTCGGGATACCGACGAGGGCGCTGAGGGCGCGGACAGACACCCGGGCAGAATAGTAGGATTTGCAGTATGGGAACGGACTGGCGTTTGTGATGCAGCAAAAAGCTGGCAAGGGAGTAGCTTTTCCAAAAGTACGTCGCTTAATAATGGAGACACGGCTTTGGAACTAATGCCTGCATATATAATTTAGAGCTGAAACGGATCTTTCTCGATGTCAAAATTGCCTATACATTCTTTCTGGACACACCACGAAGATCCATATCCTGGTCAAATCTGAAATACTTTGGACGTGAGCTTGATGCAGCTAAAGCTAGTCAACCAGCTGAGACATGGTATCTGAGTGTCTTGGCCGTCAGGACAACGGCCCAGGGGCAAGGGGTGGGTAAGAAATTGCTTCAGTGGGGAATTGATCGATCTGAGGAAGAGGGTATTCCATCTACTTTGGTAGCCACTGACGCAGGGATTCCCTTGTACGGAAGTAGGGGATTCAAACGCACCGGGTGGCTCTTTTTTGACGACGGGAAACAGAAGCAGACCATCATGAGGAGAGATACCCATTATACTTGATTTTTATGAGAGGGATGTGATATCATCCTCAGTTGCGTTCTGGTGCATAGCGTCAAGCCATTCGATCCTGCGTTTGCCTTGTCATACCGATGTATCCTTAATATCGTACAAATCTCATG
Source organism: Aspergillus welwitschiae (assembly GCF_003344945.1). Lineage (NCBI taxonomy): Eukaryota > Fungi > Ascomycota > Eurotiomycetes > Eurotiales > Aspergillaceae > Aspergillus > Aspergillus welwitschiae. The sequence goes on along the minus strand of NW_020798743.1, from coordinate 192,061 downwards.
ATACAATTAGACTTTGTATTGTTCGGCAGAGTTGGTGGACTGTTGGGGACAACATGAATGAATATCTTCCATGTGCACCCTCAAGTATGAATTTAGTAACTAGCTAGAAGCATAGTACTCCGTTTCGTGGCAACTGGACTGGCACAGGAATACGCTCGGTGAACCGGAATAGGAACATATCAAATGCAATGAAAAACAGCCGCGCGAGAACTATGTATATTGGAAGAAGGATACGATACGTCACCTTCTTTATCAAGACGCGAAGCATGACTTCAGCACCTCTACAAGGTAGAATTATGTGCTTTCCTAAATCGTCACAGGATATGTTTCTGCACCATTCAGATCACTAGAAGAGTTTGTTATGTAGAAGTTTCGGAGTTAACATACCTTAGTTTTGAACAGAGCCCGAAGAACGCTGGTGATGCCCAGAAGGTTCTCAAGAAGCAAACCATAACACCATCCCCTGAGCATGGCACGTCTGCTCCATTCGCGTAGCTGACCATCCGCGGGCCAAAGAAGTTCATCTTGTGACCTTACAATTTCACAGAATTAACCATCCCTCACTGGAAGCTACCCACACAGCTGAGGTAAGAACAAGACACAAGAGATACAACGGTTCAGAAACTGATACGTCCAGGGAGCCGAACGGATTGTCTCTTGTGGTGAGCAATTGTGCCCTTTCCCTACTGATTGATGGGAGTGATGACGAGGGTCGGCAAGATGAGGGCGACTTCAAGTCGTCATGTTTCCGGGGTTGGAACATGATTTGAATGGATTGCATTGTAGCAGTGGCCATTATCGGCAACTCTTGGAAATCCCCATTCACAATGCTCAGGCGAAATCTGATATCTCTTCGTGTTTCGTTTCCCCCGTTTTCATGGGAAGGGCATTCTCGCGTCCATGTTATCAGTTTCAAATCCCCATTGACCGTACTTTCCCCCGGGTCAACTGCTACTAACTGATAGTTGTTTCCATTTTGTGCAGTGATGGCTTCCCATATAGCACCGCAGCTGAAGAAGAACCTGACCGGGCCGCTGTCATTGTCAGCAGCTCGTCCTAGATGATCCCGTCTTGCATGGTTCTTCCGCTGGTCTCGAATAACTGCAAGCACTTTGATCTTCCCTGCTCGCTCATCTTCATCTTCCTCTTCCCCCGAATATCTGGCTCTTGAGCCGTCCGGTAAAGTACAATCACTATAATAATCACCGTGGACCAAGGCTATGTCACCTGATCTACAGCGGACCTCTTTCTGGTAGTGTTGTAACCCCACTGGCGCTGTAAGCAAGACTTCAAAAACTGGATGAAGTCTATTCTTTCTAGCTGCTTGTTGGAGGAGCTGAAGTAATAACCGTGGCTTGATCTGGCGAAAAGGAGAGGAGCTATGCGGCGGCGGGTATGCCAGATAGAATATTGTGGTGATATAAGACGGGCTTGGCGGTAATGTTTCCGGGCTTCTGCTATCTCGCGATGTCCGTGCATCACTGCTCAGCAATTAGTATTCGGAGGCCACATTGATAGGTATAGAAATACTATACTCAGCAATTTCTCACCCTGAATTTCCTGAATGTGCGCCCTTGGAAATACTTCGCTTGGGGAGCTTTCCTTTGCCACTGATTACAGGTATAGAATGTAATGGAGATACTGCAATATCAGCGTTCCTTTCGAACATCGTGCGGACTTGCAAGGACAAAGAGAAGAAGAAGAAGAAATAATAACCAGCATTGGTGAAGGAAGGGCAGCAAGGAATTCAATATGATCCTACTCGGTCATAGAGATGAACTCACGTGCTTAGACGAGGATCTCTGGCTAGTGAAGCGGGCCCCTCACGCACTCAAAGATAAACTTTGCAAGCCTTGAGATATCCCATTGCGGGTTGTGTGGACCATGATTTGTATCCTTGACAGATTGTATGCATTTTCGTCAATTTCATTGGATACATGGCTTCGATGACAACAGAACGTGTCCCTATACGAATACGAGAACCTGCACCCCCTTTCGGAATATTGGCCGACCATCCACAGAGCTAAAATTCAGGATCAGCAACGCGATTGTATTCTTAGTTTATTGCACGTACCTCTTGCCGTGTGATACAGATAGTGTTGATTGATTTATTGATTTATCCCCTGCACATTGTAGGGGGCGAACCTTTTCTCGCTAGATCACTGAGGCCTGGTTCGTCGGATCTTTTCTTTGATTATACATGAGTGGGTCAAACCCCCTCTCGTATTTGCCCTATACGGACCAATAATTAGTTACTACCCGTACAATCTCTTCCACCCGTAGTTCACGTAATCTGACGCCGAACCAGCACCTAAAAAAAAAAAAAACACACGTACATCATTCACGGGTCGCTTTAAAGCTATAAAACTTGTCCTTCTTGATATAGGAGCTTTATCTCAGGCTAAATATCTTAATATTGCTATGGAACTTCCCGAAAGGGAAAATTCCACGTTCAAAGGTACGTGCGCAGCCGGTTTCAATATCAAGATAAGCAGGTTTTAAGATGAGCACTCTAGGAAATTCCTTGTACTAGATCATTTGGGAGTCCAAGAAAGTCAACATATACAAAGGACTTGATGCTTAAAAGATAGATTCTAAATACAGAGAAGCGAGGTTTCCCACTTACAACTTCATGCGTACGATACTTGGCTGATCAACCTTGCCAGCTAAAATAAAGCCACCTACGAGCACTTTTATGTGTGAGCGCTGGGCTGATCATTGTACACAATGGAATCCTAAATTGAATTCAAAATATACCTACACACGGCGATCAATGTGCTAGACGTGGAGTCCCCAAGATTGCACAGAATTGGTCTCATCTCTTCAGTGAGACAGGTTGAGGATATAAATATAGTATATATCTATAAATCTTATTCTGAAGGAAGATATATACAACGTTTGCCGAGCTGGGCTTTCGGATGCTGTAGCTTCAGCTGCACGCTGGGTCTGTCTAGGTCTAAGATATAATAGAAATATAGTTCTCTGGGTTATAAATCTACTTCCTAAGATCTAAATACTTTTATCTATTTCCACGGATTATATATGGCTGTTCAAGTTAGTCATACTAATAAACTAATAGTTGAATAGATTTAAAACCAGACAAACCTTGTATCTTGGTCATTCTCAGATAAATTTATAATATTTCATAACTGACTCCTTGCGTATTTGACAAAGATATTTTGGTTGCACTGCAGGTCCAGAGAACTAAGATCACAATTTATTTCTCCTTTGCGGAAACATCGGACATATACCTTTAATGTCTAAGACTGGAAGTCATTAAGCATAGAACATATTTGGTGCATTTGTCTTACTAGCAGGATCTGACATGTGTTCTGTACTAGAGCATGACTTGGGCGCTCACGAGAGTCGCATAAATCATGGTGGCTGTGCCCTGAGGGCTACAGAGAATTTTCTTCTAAAGGCGGCAGCCAAAGATTCTTACCATCACCCCTTGTCACTTCTATGGTCTCCAAGTCAATCCCATGTAATAGGCGCACCTGGATTGGAATCCCGGTATCTCTGTTAGCTCTTCTGCAATCCTCAAACATGGTAAACAGGCATAGACTGTAGAGAAGAGTGATGGGCTATGCGCAACCGCTAGAAATTCACTCACATTAATAGCACATTTACCATACTGGAAATGTGGATTGATCGACTTGTTGTACACATTAGCCCCGCAGATTTTACAGAAAAAGATCCGTATAGTGTGCGTGGCAAACCGATATTCCTGTATATGAGCCATTCATCTCAGTAGGTCGTAATATATCAAGTATAACAAAGCATAATAAAAAGAGATATTGCGCTAATTGACTCATACCGTAAGTGATTCTGTTCCTTGAACCTCCATATCATCCGCAAAAGCCAGCAAACTCCCTGCAATGTGACAATAGCTGCCTGGATAGATTTGTTAGTTTAGCGACTAGTTCTGTTTGAAACCTATAATTATTCCGCAGAGAAGGGCAGTTATAGACTTGCTGTATTCGACTTGTAGTCATATACATACAATTGCAGGAGATCACAGTTAATTGCGACAGCGGCGACGGAAACCTTGCGGAGAAGCGTACAGCCCTGCAATGACAACTTCCCTGGTAGCAAAGGTCCGTAGAGGTTTCTGTAGAATGCTGTTTCTTGGATTCCTTGGCCGACGCCATTGCTAAAGTTTCAACTTTTGCTTTGCACGTTTCTGTTTTTTTTTTTCTTTGCTCAGTTGGTGCTGTAGAAATATTTGCATGTGGTCTGACAAGAGAGCTGAACATTGTCAGATTAGGAGCCCAATAACTCTTTTAGTACAAGAGAATACTGTCATAGTACAAGAGAATATAGCTAGCATGGTTGAGGAAAGCCTAAGCAAGCGGTGTCTCGAACGTTAGCGGCTGTTGAGAGTCTGATTATAGTGGAGCTCACATTGTTGGGACTCGGAAGTGCTGTGCATCGGCTCATTCTGCCCAATCAAACGTTCCCAAATGATAGAGTCCAACTCATATGAAACGGGTTGGGCGTATCCGGATTCGGCGCGGGAAGTTCTGTAGTCGCATGGCGGCATGATTAATAAACAAAGTCTACTCACGTCAAAGCAGCCCTAAATGGTAGATAAAGTTTTGATCAAAAAGCTAGACTCTCTGATTATGGCTCATTGTCGAATCATCGAAGTTCCATCATCCTGATAGTCAGGGGGCCAATTCAAGAAACCCACAGTTGAGACTGCCTCGGGATGCCTCGAAACAACAGCTAATGTTTAATGTGTTCAAATGTCTCGGGACATCCTGCTGACACACCAAAACTCATCGTATTCGTACACAATTATCTCAACAAATATATAAGATATATTATCTTGAAAAATGGATACTATCAAAACTAAATACTTTATAATTCTTACTCGACCAAAATAATTTTTGTATCATTCTTAGGTGAAACTGTACTGATTACGATTAAGCTAAAGTAATAAAATTGTATATTTTTTATGCTTCATAACATACAACAAAGAACTTAATTTATTTATTATAAATTGTTCGTCATACACTTGAGATATTTAATAGTAAATAATCAATACACTTTACAGAAACAATAATTACTCATATTTCTTTAGTAATTATAGACATACTATCTGTCATCTATCTAGAAGTTTATCATGATTGGAATTCCGGGAAATTTCGAGTGTCCCTCGACTTTTTATCACATAGTGTACATAAAACAACATAATGAACGGGCTGATCCAGTACTATACTTTCTGGTCTATAGTCCGAACATTAAAACGTTACCCTGATCTGTTCACACGCACGTACATGGCATCGAGCAATCTCTAAAACATTCAGTAAATATATGTTCGACATACATTTCATTGGAAGGCAGTACGAGAAGATATATATTTCAAGAGAGCATCTAGTATACTTTGTCTTTATTTAGGTTATAGTAGTGACGCTGCAACGGAATCTTCAGTTGGTTTATTCAACATAGGATATGTTGAGCTACGGCATGTCTGGGCCAATAAGTCGTAATATTAAGATGCTGTAAGGTGCAGCGTCGCTACACTGAAACTTTTCATGCAATTGTCGAGGTCTTATCGTTTTGTTGACCCATTTTTTGGAGAACACTGTAATTCGAGTGGTGGATTGTTGTATATAACTTTATCATGAATATGACAATGGAAATTATCTTGAACAAAGATTATTGAAAGAACACAGTACCGTCTTGGCGCTTCTTGACCTCGAAATTGCCCCTGACACTTCTTAGCCGCCCTGTGCCAGTCACACAACACTACCTTTCCATGGTTCAACAATGAGACAGCCTCGGCTCACAATTTGATTACTCAACATGACAAATCATTCCTGCACGGTCGTCGATTGGTCCACTGCCATGAGCTTTATACGTCTTGATTCTTGGTCGATTATGATAATAAGAATCCAGGGATAGGATATCACTCACCGCCCAGAAACCGCAGTTTCGTGGCTGAAAATACACGGTCTTAGTTCAAACGTGTCTGTATACCTGGAATTGGGGTAAATTGACTTTCCAGGGAGTAATAGAAAGGGGTTTCTGTAAAGTAAAAGCCCAATCTCATATTTTGTGTTGATATTTCCCCTTCGTAATAAGATGAGGAAATGGTTTGGCGGAGCTCGTATCAATCCCAACTTGTGCTTCAGGTTTCAATCTTCTTGCCTCACTTTTGTTTCGCCACTATTCTTGGTTTGGTTTCTTATACGGTGAAAACAGAACAACGGCCAATTCGGAAGTACTATGATGGGAATCTACCGTAAAGCGAGCCAGGGTAAGCCTAACGTGTTAAAGACCGTAGCTGAGCAAGCCTACGATATCAACGCAACTAACCAAGACGGGAGGACTCCGCTCCGGTTCGCAGCGAACTGCGGTCATGAGACTGCATGCAGCTTCCTCGTTGCTCGGGGCATTGACGTTCCCTTGCGAGGTGTCAGTGTCCTTGAGACGGCTATAGAAGGAGGACATCCTAGGGGCATTGTCATGATATTTCCGCGTTGCGATATTGAAGGAGAGTATCACCTGTTAGAGGCTGCATCCTCGCTTGGCTTTCATGACGCCGCAGGTATTTTCATCAAAATGGGGAACTTTCAATCCCAGCTTTACAAGGATGACAACAGTGGAAATTATGTATGAAAGGGTGCAGGGGACGCCGTTGCAAGCTTTTTTTTCTGAGTAAGGGTGGATATCTCTTTCCATTCAGAGCAATTAACCACTACCTTTCGGGAATCTGTACTTTGAATACGGACTTCTCCTCGCTGCGAAGGCAATCCATAATTGTAGGTCGTATTGCTGGTTCGAAGACAGGAATCGATCCGAGCCATAGGAAATGGGCCCATTACCATGTGGAAACCTCTCTGACAGTGGTTGAGGAGAAGTGCGATCTGGAAGTTCCCACTTATTTGGGTGAACTATCTTGACTTCGACCTGACCATTTGCGGAAAACACAACTTGCCAGCCTTTATGCATCTACTGGCCTGTTTGCGGTCTGTCACACATGTGTGCTTATATGAAACCACTGCGGTTAAAATTCCTCCTTGTTGCCAGAACTTTTCCTGGCATAACTTCTCGGTTGACAACGGTCTTCAGAATTGTTCTTCTTTTTTGAAATGCCGGGCCAGTAACACATGTCATCAATCTGGTCCGCGGTGCCACAGCCCATACAATGGGTGGTGGTCGCAGTGTCACCGCTGTACCAATTGGGCGGGCATGCCCATCCTTAACAAGGGACATCTGAGGTAGCGTGAACGGGAAGAATCATGGCAGTCTACTGAATGAGGGATCAATGTAATATAATGGGAGTCGCAAGTGAACAAGAATTTCCATGTATTCTTCAGAGACAGCCAGACCTTTTGACATGATACTATCTGGTTGTGAGGGAGTATCAATGCACTGAATTACAGGCAATATTTAGATACTGGAACGTTGTGGATAATAGTACATCATACCATATCATATAATGTATAATAAGCCGAGTAATAAAGCTCGAAATTTAGTAATAAAGATAATCTATATCTATAGAATAGGCTGGCTCTTAAAAGATCAATAATCTAAAAATAAGTAATTATTATTTTATATCTACTATAACAGGCTATAGTAATCACTAATAACCTCACAATATATATAACCGTCTGCGTACATCATCCCGATGGTCCTAACTATAAAAGCCTCGCTTTTCTATCACATTATCGCACCACCTACAGTGCTCAATTTACTGCAGACGAGTGATTATTGTCAAAACAAAGCAGAGGAGGGCCCGGAAAGACCTGACAAGTCAAAGATATAGAACGGTTATTAGAACTATGAATACGTGAGGGTGCAACTGCTGGGAAACAGATGGAGAAAGCAATTGGTGAGAGGAATAGTTTCATTTCTGGATGCAAGAATCAGGAATTTCTGTATTGTTAGTTATACATGCTGCATAGCTGCCACGAGGGCTGCTGGGACGGACTATGAATCAATCAATCAATCAATCAATCGGTTCAAGTGATCCTGGGAAGTGACTCAGTTTTCCTAGGAATTTAATACTCCCAAAATCTCATCAAGCAACGCCTGGCAACACCATTTACCCGTTAGTACTATGAAAGGACTAAGAAGAGTCTTTGCCTACCATGCATTCGCGTTTGTGACGGCAAAAACTGTACAAGACTGGCCATTGCAAAGCCAGTATTCAAAGAAGCCTCAAGAACAAAAACATACTTGTTCCGCCAGTCTGGATGCCGGCAATTTACCCAAACACTGAAGACACACGCCAGCATGAAGGACTGCCAAAACATGGAAAGGTTAGTATAGGCCCAGAGAACGCCAGCAAGCACTGTCAGACTTTGTTAACCAAGTATTGTGCAAGAGTGTTTCCTGATTATGACTCGGGATTGTTGCTATGCTGGTTACATACTCATAACAATCGGGTGAGCATATCGGAGAAGGCTCCCGGGCCACATATTTCTCCCAAAGAACCATGACAATGGCCAGAGGGCACCAGCAAGTCAACATGCGACGTTCAAGATTGCAGATACTTGATAGTAACCGAGGGTGAAACTTTTGGGCCAAAGGAATGGCACTGATTTAAAACAACATTTCGATAGTGCCTTTCGGACTTCTATCTTCTCGCTAGGGGCTCAACTATTCTTACTAGCCTAGCAGTTGGCTGCCGAGCTGACGGTCTACCCAATTCGACCGAGACAGCTGCGTTGGACATCATTGCTTCCATAATTCTGCATTAACCAGGATATTGGAACTTTACTTCAAGTCCATTTCGATAGAGTGTGTTTCCGATTTTGTTTGCCTATATTTAAAAAATCCCCAATTCCACCACAACCAGGTGCCCTTATCTCCACATCTTATCTTCATCTCTTAATGAACATCAAATGCATTTAATGCTTGTCACTAAAACTCCTGACCGGTTTATGACCGTCCGACACCTTCCGGGTATGCGACCTGTGGCAAAATCAATAGGTATTTCTTATCATGGCGGAAGGCAGTCACTGTACCTCGCTTCAAAAATACTGCCACTTTCAAGCAAAGCCCGAGAAGAAAGAGGCCTGCAGAAACTAATAAAAAAACACTGGATGCTCTACTAAGGCTTATTTTGTGGCAGGTCTCATATGCTTAAAGCATGAACATTCGGGACATTTTTTTTTGGAGCAGATCAAGAAGCTCTATACTAGTCGTTGAGCCAGATATGGAGAGAATATTTGAATCACTATACCTCGCCATAAAAGTGCCCACACAAGAAGACTAGCACCACAGAGATAGAGGATAAGAGAAAAAAAAGAAGCAATCTTCTGTCCTCTAGTGAAACCAACGGATCTTTGCGAAGATAAGACTGCTCGTCCCCCTATCACAAGGGCGAATATGGCGAATGCAGTAATTAGATCAAACATATCAAGCAAGACTGTGTCAATGATAATGACACCGACTTTGGTTGTAACTATATGTATGATTGACAGATATCAACGTCAACATAATACAGGCTCAAAAATACCTCGCAATGAATTGTACTCGAGGTTGCACGTACAAGTTTGATCTGGGAATTGCTCTTGATGTCCCATTTAAACTCTTCGTGTGGACTGAAAGTGCGTAAAATAGCAACTTGGTAGTTTTCACCCCACCAGTCCTTATCTTCAGAGGTAGTGGGTCTTACGCGTAAGCTGACTGGACGCGAGTAAGTTGGATATGCAAAATTTTGTTCCCTCGCGCTACGTATTGTATGTAGAGACTATCGCTTTCTTGAATATTCATTATCTATGAAAACGTGCTCGTCATCAACAGATACATGATGCCCTCATATTAGACACCGGGCGAAGCCCCAAGATTGATCATATAATTTCTAGCAGAGAAGATGATTACTGTGGGCATGGGATTTAAGTAAAGCTGAAACTGGGTAACCGATGGAAATTGTGATCTTTTAACTCGTGGATCTCCACAATTTCGTTCAATCTTCGGAGGGTTATTATTTACTGTATTTTGCTGTTAGCCTCTTCGTTTTCCGGAGGCCAAAGTCGCAGTATCAATGCGTTACTCGCATGATAATATTACGTTGTATAATTAATCACGCAATTGTACAAAGTCTCCGTCTCTATCTACCAGTAGGTATGGGGTTTGGTGCATTTTGGTTACGTCCAGACTTCAAATGTTTAGACGCGCTGCAGCTCTTGTTGAGGTCTATGGAATCCAACATTGTCTCGTGGCCTTGCACCAGTTGATAAGAGTATCTCCGGCCTGAAAAAAAAAAAAAAGAAAAGGACAAGCTTTGGCCCCTGAGGCCTAACTGAGCTGGCCCCAGAGGTAGGAACACTAGAGAAATACGCTTTGTGGGGGGTGGGGGGCGCAGCAATTTATCATCGCCCCCAATCACGTGCCTTCATTTAAATCAGGTCTTCGTTTATTGACGCGCGGCATCCAAGCAGACACATGCGTCCGAGCAAAGCACTTGAAAACTGCACATATGGAATATCAAGTTCGGAGTAACTTTTTCTTGCTCATTTCAATGGAAATATTTATACGTAGTATCTTTGTTTCTTGAAACATTCCAGTGATCACCTTCTCCTTTAAGTATCCCGCTGCACAACCATACTATGTAAGTTATGATAGATGAGTAGTGTGTTATTACAACCGTTGACACCATCTCGAGTAGAAACCTGCTCGGTCAAATATTCACTAGGACATCAAGTCATACCATCAAGGCGTGTTTATGGCTGCTCTGCTTTCTTGCAAATGTCCCTGTCGTTCTGGCTCAGGCGGCTCCTGAGATAAGGGAAGCACCGCTATTGATTCATGCTCGCGCTGAGTTGAAATACTAGCAAAATTGACCGAGCATTGGAGGTTCATACTTGACAGGAATCGCAGCCATGGACGGTGCAGCAGCGGCATATATAGCTGCCAAGTCGAGCGCTGCAAGCTGTGCGGCGACGATCTATATCCTTGAAAGTTCCAAGCGGTCGGACGAACCAATCGGGGTCGAAGCAATGAGTATCAACCTTGCGGAATCCGGATACGCGCCGATTGGTGAATGGTATCACCATGACAACGGGACACAGACATTTGAGGGTTTCTTCACCAATGGCGAAGTTCGTATCGACAACGTATACGTCAGCGGCAATTACACTGGTTGTCATCTTTCATTGGAGAGAACAACAGCTACTGCCATCGACAAGCGCACCACATGAGCCCATAAAAAGGTTGTGTTTGAGTATGTCTTACTTAAGCTAAGACTTAACAAGATATAACAGATAGCTCTTAGTACTAAGGATAATTGAAATAATTAACTATTTATTTTTTACGTATTCTGTAGTTAAGTATAAGATAATCTTATGTTTAACTATTAACCTGACGGCAGGTATAAATTTCTCTATTAATCTATCCTACCCTGGCCGTTAAGCACTCTAGTCCAGGCACAAATCAGGTATAAATCAGGCAGGAGATTTACTGTCATACTGACCGTCTTCCTAACCAATCCTGATTTCTGCCTGATCAGGTATAACGGTTAACCGTTATGTTAATAATTTTTATACCTTAACCTGACCGTCAGGTTACGGTTAAGGTTAGGTTACGGTATAACGGTTAGATATAACTACTCTAAATATATCTACTCTATCAGTCTATCCCAGATAAATAAATTAATATGATATGAAGAAGATTTTTTTTATTAAACGGTTTATAATTAATTTGTTTATCTTAATGTATTCATTAATGAAGATATATATAACCAGATAAAATAAAGATCATTCTAAATATATCTTATCTACAACAAGATTTGAATAAATATAGCGGATATATTTTAGTAGCATAGAAATAATTAAGATAATTGATTATCCTGTTTTCGGTCTTAACTGCGGCCAGGTATAAGATTTCTTCTAATTGAATAACTAACCTAACACCAGGTTTAAAATTTGTGATTAATTTGACCCGACCTGGCTGTTTGGCACTCTAGTCTGGAGGCGTTTGCAGGGCTTTCCATCCGAATCCCATCTCCGTGCGACGCAGTTCCCAAGCAAGCCAGTGACCAGGCTTTGCAGAGCAGTACGACTCTGATAAAGCTTTTCTATGGGGCCTATAAGCCAGCGTGGCCCGCATCTGCGGGTGGCGGAGTTCGTTCGTTCGGACCGGATGTCTTAATGCACCTTGCCGAATTAATGTCTTCACTAACCGGATATCGGAACTTAACATATCCGAATATCTTGCGCAACCGTGATCCCGGTGCGCATGATGGAATTCCTATCGGATGCGGATGAGTAAACTTTATTCAGAAATAGTCTCAGACTCCACGATGGTGCCATACTCATGGGGGTCTAAATAGAGATGACGCTCTTCTGGGTAACCTGTTTAGGAGAATTATGCTTCTTTTACTCTAGCTTCAATGTCCGCAACTGGACCCCGTTTTGCCGCCGGTTGCCTATTCACTTTACACAAAATCAGAGAACAGCGAAAGATTCATACATACATAACGCCAAACACATCCTCTGACGTGCGCATATACCGAGAAAATGGGTAATGGTCAGCCTCCACCTTTGGCCATGGTAGATATACTGAGTATTCTGCTATTCCTATTTATCTACTTGCCGTGGATCATTGGGAATAGGATTATTAGACATATCTGCTGTTGTGGCGAAAGGGACCAACTGTCATTGAAGGACGACTTAATCCGATCCCTCTTTAGAATGTAAACCCACGACCGCCATCTTGGTATGTGAAAATTGCGTGGACTGATTGTCGTATACAGAGCTTCGGAAGTGATCTCGACAAATGTATTGCTGAATGCCGCTGATCGGACAGGGAAGCAGGCCCTGGAATCTTTGCGATATGGACATCTGAGGAAGAATATTTTCCAGTCCGTACAACGAGACCGATTCGCTGGCTACTGGTTGAATCGCGGATTATCTCCAACCCCGACAGAGCCAGGATGGTCCGATGTCGTGATCTATTATATCCATGGCGGTGGTTACACTCTCGGACATCCTGCAGATAATCTTGTCGATCTCCTGTTCTTCGCGGAGGTTCTGCTGAACAATGGCATTACTTGCAGTATTTTTTCTTTGGATTATTCGCTAGCTCCTGGAAGCTGCCTACCGATGCAGATCACCGAGGCAATTGCAGCGTATCAGTATCTGATCAAAGTTGAAAGCATTCACCCATCCAAGATAGTGGTCATGGGAGAATCTGCAGGTGGGCATCTTGCGCTCTCGTTCCTGGCAGCTCTGCAAAGGCCCGGTCTTTGCCCGCATCTCGAGACCGTCTTGCCGAAACCGCAATATGCGATCATTCTCAGCCCTTGGATTGATCTTATAAATAGTCATTCCAGCATATCGGATATGCAGAAGAGGGATTTCCTATCTAAAAGGGCATTGGATAAGAACAGTCATCAGGTCCTGAGAGATACGCCTTGCGAGCAAAAAAGGCTTGTTGTCAACTTTGCCGAAAGAGTTGATATCCGGGGATCTTGGAAGCATATTTTACCGAAGAGAACATGGATCACTGCCGGTGGAGATGAGATCTTTCTTGAGGATATCAAGGATTTTACTAAAGAGGCGGACAAGGATGGGGCTGATATCTGTCTGCTGGTTGCAGAGGGGAAAGCTCATGCCTGGCAAACTGGAGAGGCCTTTGCTGATAGAAAGAGGCTTCTGGCTACAGCAATATCCCTTCGAGGGGAGGGCATGGAAGGATACGCCGCGATGGCAAGGCTTTTAATTGATGTCCTAAAAAAGAGCGACCTTATGGCGGGAGAACGAGACTCAACAACTGCTTAGCGCGCTATGTTCGGATATATACTGTGGCGATGGTATTACCACATCAGTTGATGCAGACTAATGGCATTCTCTTAATTTGGTGGTCCAGAAGACCTGGGCCGCTGCAAAAACCTACCGGTGTGGACTGTGTTCCAGGCCATGGGAATATAACGGTAAAAGTAGGCCACTGGAGCTTGGAGCCTAGAGTAACATCTTGGTAAGAGCCTGACGTAGTAATTTGATACCAGAAAAATTTTGCAACATTGATCGGCAGGCTCGTGGCACAGGAGTATGAGGACTTTATCCTAGAGTCTTTGTCCATTAAGCTGGTTGATAAAAACATGTGAACTGATATTGGTTCCGCTATAATTTAAGGATTCTTAAACAAATCGTATAACACGGATTTTCGAGGCATTTTAGAGGATACATGTCAGACACTCGGCTCTATATTGCAGCACGTAGCTTGAAGGCAGGGATAACTCTACCAGTGACGATACCAGCTGTGTTGACGTTTGACGGACGATGGCAATCGACGATCGCACTGCATAGTTCTGGTGGTCTGATACCGAGTTGTTCGAGAATTTCTATTGTTGCGGAATACAAAATCCCGATGTTACCATCCTCAATTTTAACAGAGATGCCAACTGCACCTATCGCGCCGAGTTGTGCAGTTTGCTCTGATGCCCGAATTCCTATCCCGTAGCACCCATCTGCCCCGAGCTTTCCCATTAACCTTCCTTGAAACGCATTCATGAGCACAGTGCAGAATCTACCGTTACCACCGACAAGCTCTGGGTAGCGAGTCATCGCACGAAAGATTCGGTCCAGGTCCCGAGTTCTTGCTGTTGCCGATGCGTTCTTTTCCGCTTGGTCCGCTGCAGCGGCAAGGGTGGCATACACCCTCCCAAGTGAGTGAAGTGGGATGGCGGGCGCCGGAAGGTTGCAACCATCAATGCACCAGCTTACATCGTCAGCTCTCAGGTCGCATAATTCTTCAAAGACACGTTTCACTCGTAACTGCAACGGGTGGGTTGGTTGGTGATAGGTTAACAGGTCTGCACCGATGGCCTTGGTACCGGCAAGCATGCCGACGTGTTTACCTGAGCAGTTGTTGCATATGGCGGTGGGACTGTAGCCGCGCCTAGTCCAGTCGTGGTTCACCGACGCTGACAAGGCCGGGTGACCACCACAGCGGAGATCATCTTCTTTGGCTTGGACTTTTGCCAACATACTGTTCGCCCTGGTGATGTGTCTTTCCTCGCTGCTGTGCGAAGCGCACATTAAAGCCAGCTCGGCATAATCGAGATTGAATCGCTCAAAGGCGCCTGTTTCGAGAACAGCAAGTGTTTGGGCTGGCTTTGCTGCGGAGCGAGCTAAAGTGATTCGTGACGGGTCGCCAACATGAAACAATAGTCTTCCCGTTGCGTCGACGACTGAAGCGTGAACCTTGTGCCGGTTTTCAACCACTTCGCCTCTATACGACACAACATAGCCATCGTCATCTCCAACACTCATGTTTCTTTTGCTGACCGAAGAAATGCAGAATAAGCCATGCCCCTCGAAAAGAAACGAGCTGGGTCTCTCAGGAGAAGCTTCTGTTATTATTTGGTAAGCGAGTTGCACTAAACCAATCCCGGCTACGCCTTTCCGATCGTCCTTCCAGTGGGATTCTAACCGTTTCCGGTCAACGAATGCGAGGTCCAGATAATGGACATAGGTCTTTAGGCTTTGGCAGGTGGCAAACCTTCCCGGGTCCGAGGAAATTCCCGGGAGTCAATGAACCCATTCGGCTCGGGGTATCTTCGGGGGGTCCGTACGTTGTTCACATGCGCCACCTCCGCGGCGCTACTCCGTACGAGGATTAAGTTCACCTTTCGATACGTGGACAGGTGTACTGTGAACAGTGTATGCTCGTGTCTCGAGAGGCTCCTACTCTATTATAGCCCGCAGTACGACCGGTGTCGAAATGCGACGGTGGAAGGCAGATACGAGGTTCAATTCCCCAAGAGCCGGAGGCAACCCATAGAATGGCTCTGCCGATGCATCCAAATGTTTTGCTGAAAGTTCAGAGACTCCAATTTTGGGGGGTCACATCAGGGAGTACTCTACTGGTTCCTTAAAGATGGTGGTATTAGATTATATGAGGGCGTAGACGGGGTTAATCACCTCCAGAGAGGCGTAGTTTTTTCCTTTGATAGTTGGTGAAGATACAGTACATGCTGGGTAGGGTTATACTTCAGCGGCCTTGGAAGGGCCTTGACAAGACGGATTGTGAACCTGGTTAATATGCAAAGCTTGCAGTCCCCAGTGGTTAAAGACATGCTACAAGCTCCGCCTTGCAAAAAGGAATAAGACTGTTGGTTTATATAGGCTCTTATGCAGATACTTACCTCCGCGGCCTGGGCGAAGTGCAGGCCTCGGAAAGCCAGCTCCCCACACCCACAGAGCGCGGGAAATTACACCAACAGTATTAACAGCTAGAATTGCAGTAAGTATAGAAGTAAGCCCGATGAACACGTGAGACAACTCACCCATGTTCCCGATCTCTAGACACATGTCCCCAGTGACTGGAAAGCAATCGATATCAAGCTACTTCTGGAGAGAACAAGATAGACCTTCCACCAATGCAACAGTGCGGACGATTTTTACCAGATATCTATTATCGGCCGGATGGAGATAGCTCTTCAAAAGCCCCTCAGGCCAACCCGGACAGATTGGGCATTTCAGTACATCACCACTTAGGGCTCTGGCATCTTTCTAGAAGCCCAGGTCTAAAAATCCGTGCAGCATTTTATTTCCAAGAACCGCCTCTTGTCAAGGACTTCACTGTAATGCAAATTTACAAATGCCTTGGGGATCGAAAGACTAACAGCATAAATAAGGAACAAGTTGAGCTTCAGCTTCTTGTGTGGATAACGGACAGTAGCAGTTTAATACACTAGTTAGATGTAATAGTGTATAAGTAAATTGTTTTGCTGCAACTCCATTTCGGTTACTCGATCAAGATACTGCTGCTTCTGTGAGAATATTTACAGATTACTAACTTACAGAGCATGTATATAGAACTCCAGTCGCCTCCCGGACTGCTCTGGCTCGCTCAATTCGTAATTACTAACCAGCTCCTGCGTTGTTACGGACGGATGCATTGTTCTAATTGAATATGTCTTTGAACAAGCAATAACGGGAAAGGCTAAAATCATATCATACTATCAGGGTAATCTAGGTTTCCTTACCAATATTCTGTCGGTACGGCTATATATTCATCACGCTGCGGTCGTGACGTCAATAACTTATGATTTGCCTAGCATCTTTGATAGTTTGGCTCTTGCTATACCTGAGATAGCAAGGATTAACTTTAATTGAAACAGTTTATTACCTTTATTCTGTACCTAGCTGACCTTTTCCCTTGCAAAAGTCCCAGGGATAATGTAACAGTCGCTTGAATAAAGATATCGAACGAAAGCAGGTTTAATGCATAGTATGTATTATTCTCGACACTTCAACCCAATACTGAAACATGATTTGCAAGTGCTTTGGCACAATCAGACCTGAGTATGGTTTCTTCCCGGGCTTGCTTATAGCGCATTTCGGTGTCTGCTTGAGTGAAAAGCGTGTAATCTAGTAACCAAGCTCATGCGATTCGATATACACGTCAGGCTGATAACAAGTATTGTAAGTTGTTAACCTCCAACTTGTAGATATTATTGGGCAATATGATAAGATGCAACAAGAGTATGCGTATAATTCCATCCTGAGTGACCCTAGCACTAGAGCACGAAACACTCTTTGATTAGAATTGTCAACTTCTCTCACCACATCTGACACACTATTCACAATCTATGCAATCTATAAGCGGGAGCTTTTGATCACACTTCACCTCCAGCACGTCGCGCGTCACGTGTTACAAGCTAAGCCTCCCAATCTTCTGCATAATGTCCGCCGGCAACAGTCCTGCAGCCAGTGTCCGCAGCGTCACCTGCAGATGGTGGAGCTCGCTGGCCGCAAGAATGACTGAGTTGCCATGCCCACTGGGACTGAGCGCGGGGTGGAAATACAGCCAGCGGATTACCGGATCAAGTTTAGCCATTGCCGCCTCCACCGCGATTGCTTGCTACCCTCGTAAAAATGACTCTAGAGTTGCCGTGCTGTAATGCTCGCGATACACCGCGCCCTCCGGCGTCGAGGGGTCGAACCGGCCCCCGTCGCCGGCTGGAATGGATGCGTATTGGGCGTAGGTGCGGGTTAACATGCCCTCGGCCAGGGGCGAGTACACGCTAAAGCACATGCCAAGCTTGCGAGGGAGCGGGAACAGTTCGGCTTCGGCGTCACGATCCAGGTTGTTGTAGGAGCCTTGATACACCTTAGGGGTGATGTAGCCCTGCGCGGATGCGTATTTTTGGAAGGCTCAGAATTAGGCTGCTGAGAAGTTCGATATGCCCGGCTTATCACATTCAAAGTGACAATGCTACTCACTCGCTACCACCAACACCATCGTCGCCAACAAAGCGATTCTGTGGGCGGCAGAGATATGCGGCAGAGCTAGGGCCTGGTCGCATTTCGGCAGAGCAAAGGCATCTTCGCAGGTGGGATGCTACCCCGTTACCAGAAATCACAGGAAGTTCTCCTGCTTTTTGGTGCTGCCTGGAGGTTTATTACGTAGTCCAGTAAAGCTCGGTTGAGTCAAGCGCTATTCGACGGACTAACTGGGAAATTTTGACGGCAGTAGCGGCATGAACGATTTGGATCTGATTTGACTATGACCGTTGTGTTTTAGTTCATTTTCCCATGCACTACCTTGTAACAGGGGAGCCCTGGCTGAACCTTCTAACTAGGAACCATTTTTGATCGACACATTAGCGGGTCTTCCGACCTTATCGTTACATCGCTTCTTGTTGGTAATGAGGCCGGACGGAATCGCTGTACCGCGGCGTGTATTGGTAAACCGACCACAGCCTGGACGCGATAGTCACCACACCTATCCATCCATTTGTCCTTAACATCTTCTAGCAGCTTATAGTCGAAGTCCGCCACCAGCCCATCGGAACAAACATCCAGTGGCCGGATTGCGAAGTCCAAATGCGAAATGCGAAATGCGGAAAGCCGCTGGTATCCGAGCGCAAGTCCCACCCACCACCAATCGATCTCTTAGGTCTATCGCGGCGCATGCTCGCCATTTACGAGCGTTATATAGAAAAAGCCGGAACCATGGAACTGCTCATCTTTAATGTGCTCCTCTAGAATTTGGTCAGCTCGGGGTCTTGGATGTGATTGAGGACTTTCTCTTGCGCATTTCTGCTTCATTGGGCGGCTCTCGTATAGTGAGCCAGCCACTCGTGCCAAATTCTGAAATATCCCATTTCCCCCGTTTCTCCCTACACGTTTACCACCAGTACAACGTTCTGTCGACAATCACTTGGAATCTCTTTAAGCACCTGCTCTCTTCAATGTTGTGATGTCATATATAATCATATGAGGAAGAATACATTAGGCGCGAGCTTTTGCTTTCTTACAGTTTCCACGGTAACGCGGCGAATTTGCAAGCAGGTGGTGTTAATAACATCGCTCATTCCATCCCGATAGATAAGGCCATGTAGAGTATGTCAATCTTGTGGGGATGAAGCGAATGGGACTTGATGTCTTTATGTCCAGAAGAATAAACAACAGCGGCATATTGTACGATGCGTATATTTGGTTATTGAAGGCAGAGGAGAGAGTATACCCTTCATTATCGATAGCCTCAGACCTGGCACCTAACCGAGATTCTGACAAGGGAACGGGGAAAGGTAGAGTTGACTATGTTCGAGGTCCAAACTTCTCCCATGACTCAGAAAATCCAGATCCTCGCACCCAAAGGTCTTGGAATATCACACCCACAGAGTCGACCGCTGGAGCGCAGAACATTTGCGGGTCAGCCAGGTTGCCTTAAATGAACGCTATATCCATAGGCTTTTCGGGGCCTCTCACCGATATTGCCAATTTTGAGCCACATGTCCCCCCGCACGGGCAGGGTCTTGGAGTCCTCGTAAGGGCGGCAGAGCTGCTCCGCGAAGGCCACGGTGCGCACGAACTTGGACAGGTGGCCGTCATCGGAAGGGTGGAGATAGCTCTGAGCGAAGACCTCGGGCCAACCCAGGTGGATTGGGTAATTCATGATGTCGTCCGGCTGGGGTTCCGGCATCTTCCGTGACGCCCAAATCAGGAGATCCATGCGGCCCTTCATTTCCAGCAGGCGGGCTTTATCTGAGGCCTTCAGATAGGGCAGGTCCATAAACGCTTTGAAGAAAATGGAGAGGTTGACGGCGTGGATGTAGAAAAAGTCGAGCTTCAACTCCTTCTTAGGGTTCTGGGCGGTGGCGGTCCAGTCAACTGTTTCTCTTGTATAAGTACGTCTACCTCTTCTCCAAGGATTAGGGGAGGTGAAAAGTGATAGGCTCACTGGCAGTGTTGATCATTTCAACTAGCTTCTCGTCGATCTGGTCTTCAGGAACCTTCCATTGGCTACAGTATTTTAAGATGGCTGCATCCGCGCGCTTCAGGATCCCATCCTCGAAGATCTCAGTGTCGCCATGGAGGGCGGCGTCGCGAAGATGTTGATCGCGACGCATCTCCGTGATAATCTCCACCAGCGCTTTGCTCGTCTTCGGAGTACTAGCTGAGAGAGCTTCCGTGGGCCTGTAGAAGCGGTCGGCAAGATAATCCTGGTGCACTGATGCCTGCGCCAGAGCCTGGGCGACGATGGCGGGCTGCTGGAATTCAATCCCAAACCCGAGATGGATGATGGGGTGGACCAGCCCTGCGAACATGCGGGAGAGGAGCGATTCGGCGAGCTCGTCGCCCCCGAATAAATACTCATTGATTACCGCCGGGACGCCCTTGCGTGTGATCTCGCCCTGGAAGAAGGCGAGGTAGTTGGAGTATTGCTCTTCCTGATACATGAATTTCATGAACTTCTTCTTGTCGTGGAAGGATGAAACAAGGGCTTCGTCTCGGGGAAAGGCGGGCCGCTGGCGTTTAGCTTCTCGCTCATACTGGAGTTGAATGGTTTCCGGAGAGGCTCCAAGGGCCCAGATTGTGAGCATGAAATGCACGATATGATCTGGGTTGATGTGTTTAGTCTTTCTGTCCTGATGGCTGAGGGGGAAAGGTACTGGTAGCAGTTTACCGTGAAATCCAATATTGTTGAGATAAACGTGATGATTCTCCATGTCGTGCTGAAGGACTTCACTCACTTTGCGTGCTGAGGCCCAGCTGAGACCCGGAACACTATAGACACCCCCGTGGGCGGGGGTTAAACAGATCTTGGTAGCAGTGGCCATTGCTTGGTGCTGATAGATAGATAGATAGTATACAATTTAAAAGCAGGACTTCCAAATTTTGGGTAGTTGTAGGGAGCCTTATAAACCTGAGCTCACCGTAAGTAACAGTGGTTCAAATGACGACATAAGTGGTTCGATAGTTCATCGTAGCCAGGTGAAGTATGGTACCAACGTTGCAGGTCGGGTCTGGACCTGTGGCGGCCATTGGCCGGTCGGCTTAGCAAATCCCGGATTTCGCATTTCGCATTTCGCATTTCGCATTCGACCACCCTTGCCCCCACTCCCTCCAGCCGGGCGAAATGGGCCTTTTTTTAACCTTTCCTGACACCAGCGTGATCCGGTCCTCGGACATAAACCTTTATGACACGGAGCTAAGGATAGGGAGCCTCGCTTGCCACCATTGGGCATTATCAAACAACACTTGTCTCGACCATCATTGAGTGGCTCGCAACATTAGAGGCTATGGATTTTATTCATACTATTTTTTTTTGATACCCTAATGATGGTAATCACGGTTCATTTCAAATCGCTAATTCAACTTCCCTGCCCCCAAAATGGATACGGTTGAGGTGCCAACCTCAGTCGCACGCATATCCGAGTGCAGAAGCCACCGCAAGGTCTTCTGGAGCAAACCGGTAATTCTACTTAAACCAGTTCCAAATCCACGCGCACCTTCTACGAGGCCTGGACCTTTGCTGGTAGACTTGGCTCAGGACAAGGATCGAACTCAGCCACAGAACTGGTCAACCGGAAGAAAGTAGGTGTGCGTCTCTCAATGCTGACAACAAAGGCTGGACCGATCATCAATGCAAGCCGGTAGGAACTGATAACTAGACTACTCATCGTGCTGATCCTCTGCTATGTCACATTTGTGGCCGCGTTCGCTAGCGCAGCCTTCTCCACAACGATCCAATCCCTGGAGCACGAGTTCCACATCGATGCCGAGACGGGCACGCTGGGGGCGACACTGTATGTGCTGGGATTCGCGTCCGGCCCAGTGCTCTGGTCGCCTGCTCCGGAAGTTTACGGGCGTCGACACCCCATTCTCACGGGCCCTGTTTGGGTACAGCGTGTTCACAACCGCGACGACGACCACCAAAGACGCCCAGAGCGTGCTGATTACCCACTTCTTTGCTGGTCTATTTTCTGCCAGTCCCGTCGCGACCGTCCCGGCGTGTTTCGCAGACCTTTACGACACCTATCACTGTGGTATGGCCTTGACAATGTTCTCCATGGCGGTCTTTGCAGGCCCGTTCACGTCGCCCCTTGTGGGTGGATATATCATCCTCAACCCAGACCTCGGATGGCGATGGACCATGTACATCGTCGCGATCATGGGATTGTTTGGGACGATTCTCCTGGTCATATTCCACCGCAAAAACTTCCCTCTCGTGATTCTGGTGCACCAGGCGCGACGATTGCGCAAGCAGACAGGTATCTGGGAACTCCATGCGTGCCACGAAGAACAGGAGCCAAGCCTCCAGGAGCTGGTCGCCCGGAACCTCGCCCGGCCGATCCGCCTGCTCTTCACCCAACCCATCGTCCTCCTCTTCACACTCTACATGTCTTTCGTCTACGGCTTGATGTATGCGTTGCTGGGGGACTTCCCTGTTATCTTCCAAACGATCCATGGTATGAACATGCAAAACGGGGGGGTTGCCTTCTATTGCCCTAATGATCAGGGAACTCCTCGGCGGCGTATAGGTGCTGTTCTCGCAACGCAGGTTTAAGGCGCGGTTGATCGCGAACCATGATGTCCTCATTCTGGAATGGAGATTGCCCCGGCGGCAGTTGGAGGGGCCGTTTTTACCGCGGGCCTTTTCTGGTACGTACGAGCCTGTCCTTTCTTTTATAAAAGCCAAATCAAAAGGCACAGACTGAGGATGACTGGGTTTGGATAGACGGGCTATACTCCTTAAGTTAATTGGATAGCGCCACCGCAGCCGGGGTTTTGGTTGGATTCGGGATCATCTCGATTTTTCTCCAGTTCATTAACTACCTAGTGGACTCCTATCTCTATATGTGCGTTTAATGTTCCCCTTCTTTTCTTTTCTCTCTTTTTGTCCTTTCTCTTTTTTGTCTTTTTTCTTTGCATGCATTAGGCTCGAAGTACGTTGACCCATTATTTGCGCCTCCCCTCTCCCGGGGGGCGCGCTATTAGGGCTGCCTCCGTTCTCGCCGCCAACACCATTCTTCGCTCCGCCGTGGCAGCCTGTTTCCCATTGTTCTCGCGCCAGATGTTCGAGAATCTCGGGGTACAATGGGCGGGGACCATCATTGGGTGCATCGCATTGCTCATGGTACTAATGCCTCTTGCTTTCGTCCGATATGGACCCTGGCTTCGGGGGGAGAGGAGCAGAAATGAGACGGAGGCAAACGTTTAGCAAGTTAACCGCCCCCGCCCTTCCAGTCCCGATCAAACAACATGGCATTTGCTACGCGGGAGGCCTGGGCTCAACAAGGCAGAGCGTAACGGAAAAGCACCGATCTGTTGCTCTTAGCGGGGTCCCGATACAAAACGGGATGAACGTTAGGTGTCACATGCGCGAGGTGCGGCATTGCTCATACTTCAACTCTGGATCCTTTTCATGTAGATTCGACAAACCCCAGCAGTCTGCACACAAAATCTCCTGTTTCCTTCCATTCTTCCCACGGCCTCAACTCAGATTGCAACGTGGCATTAGGCACTGGGACGTAATGCGAATACTGTGCTATATCACATAAAGCTGCAATGACTCTACTGGAGAGAAAGAAAAAGCAGATAAAGATAATAACATGATAAAAGATTTTGCTCGGAAGGAACGAACCTACGACGTCTTTTCGCTGCAAAGCAAGCGAACAAGGAGTTCCCACCCCGGCAATTGCAATCCATCATTTCTGGTATATGCCTGAGCGTCATTCATCCCAACGATGACCCAAGATCAGGGAAAAAGCGCAGCGAGTCCCCCGTTGAGTCTGTCAGGATGCTATTAAATAAGTCCGGATCCAAAGAAAAAGCGGGAAAGGGCAGCGGAGGTTCCACGCCGACATCCAACCGCAGATCATCTGATAGGATGGGCGGGTGTGATCCGGTCCAATGCTGCGCGGTCGCTGGCGGCGTGATCGCACTTGGGGGATGCATCGTCTCCGCCTCGTGCTGTCTGCTTGCCAGCGCCCCGTGAGACTGCTTCAGCTTCTGCTGCCGCTGCAGCAGGAGAAGGATGTTTGCGATCGGGGCATCGCCCGATTCCGTCACGTTCTCCAAGCCGCCGAGACGTTTTATGTTCTCTTCCAAGGTTGGAGTGAGGTCATCCTGTGCGGAGATGGCATCCGTCGAGTCGATGCGAACCTGGGTGGTATAGAGGTTAATTAGGGTCTGTAGGGTTCTGTACCAGCCGCAGGCGAGTTTCCAGACTTTGCAGGCACGGGCGAGCCATGCAGAAGCCCAGGTGATTGGGGATGAAGGCAATGGAACGGGCGACGTCGGCGATGACGACCTCTCCGCTGTGATTGGCTTGCGGGCTGCGTCGTGGGAGGCCTGGAGAAGACAGGTGGCAGCGCTGAAGACGCAGAAGCAGGAGAATGGGGTTTGCAACACCACGCCTCGCTCATCGAGCTCTTGCATGATCTGGATGATGTTGGAAGAGGAGTCAAGCAGGGCCTGGCGGCTCTGTTCCCACCACCCGTTTGGTGCGCCCCCGAGTGGAAGTGGAGTGGAGTCGATGATATCGGTATGGCTAGAGCGACTGAGGATATACGGCGGCGCATACTGAAGGTATTCACGATGGAGAAAGATGATACTGAGATAGTAGATGAGGTTGATCACGGCGTAGCGCTCGCCCTCACCGCGGGAGATGTAGACACGCAGGTTCATGCTCGACGCGGAATAGTGTAACTGCAGACGCTGCGAGCCCCGCCAGTCTTCCAGGGCTGCCAGGCTGCGCGCCCAGAAGGAGCATTCTCGCCAGGGTGGCTCGCGGGATGCGGCCGCCTCGCGCCTGCTGCCCCCCGAAGACGCCCAGGCGGAGATTGTATGCCATATGTAAAAGCCCCGGAGTATCAACGCCAGTGAGCGGTCACACCCCATCTTCTCTTGTCGATGGGCTGGTGGGAGCGGATGATACTCTTCCATCTCGGGGTCCCACAAGTCCAAGAATATTTCATTGGACGTCGGATGGTTCTCGAACGTGAAGTCGTCTTCACCCGACGGTAAAGGAATACCACGGACGCTCATTGCGTGATTGGAGGCCTGGCACTTCCCACATCCGATCATCGCGTCGACGAGGAAGCAAGCCCAAACGGTTCGGCGCGCTTCCTCCAGCTGTGATTTCAGGGCAGTTGAACTACTCTGCTCAGCAAGACGTTGAGCTCTTGCGTGGATTCCATGTGCAATGCGAGAAGCCATTCCATTGTATACCCACGCACGCGAGCCATAGCCCTCGCCCCAGTCATACAAGCACAGCATTACCAGTGCCTGACAAGAAGAGATGTCCCTGGCTTCCACAGCATGGCTCATGACATCTTGGCGCACATGGTTTGCGAAGTACTCAGAGGCCTTCGCGGGACTACCATGCTGGGTGGCTAACTTGGGGATGAACCGAGCGGTTAGGGCGAGAATAGCGCAAAGTAGTAAAGCAGGTACACGCTGTTGGTCAAGGCTGGTAAGGAAGCTAGGCTGGTGGAAGATAGAGAATTCGGGAAACTGTCGCATAAAAGTATAAAAGGCATGTTCTAAAAGTTTTTTGTCCAGGCCTGCCAAGGAATGCTGATCGCTAGGCTCTCCTTCAAAGAGAGGGCCAGGCTTGCCCAGGTTTCCTGCTGCTGGACGGTCTAAAACCACTGGGGGGGTGCCAAGAAGGCCTCTTTGAGGTCCCTGATCTTGTAGAGGCGCGGGCCGGTGGCTGGAGGAGACTTTCCCAGTGCGTTTCCTAGCCTGGACGGAAGGATGACTCCGTCTCGATCGATGCCCTGGCATGCTCAAAACACATTCCCGGCCGGCATGTACCGTGCAGGATTGACAAGGTGGCGAGCCGTTGTGATGGCATTTGACTTTGGCACTCCTAGTTAGATGCCTCTTCAGCAGCTGGGCAGAGAACGAATGGAGATGGCAGAGGCTCACCGACACCATTGACAGGCAAGTGTGGATCTCATTTGTTAATTGCGGGCGAGAGACGGAGGCTGTTGGGTGAAGGATGACAAACCCGGGTGAAGGAGCAAGGGCAGTTTCCCTGTCCTACACATGGAGATCACATGACATGACCTCATTGCTTACAAAATGGCAAGGGGGGAAGGAGTAATGTAAGTAATCCACAAGAGGGCTGGCCAACACTTCGCGTTCCCTCCACCTTATTAAAAACAAAGTTAAACTACTACTCCACCCAAAAATGGCTGTATTCGGAAGAAAGTCGGTGAAATGAGAGAGCAGAATTACTTGGCGAACGTTGCCAGGCGGGCGGTAGAAACTGGCAGATCCCAGTTTAGACTAGCCTAACGCACGAAGCCTATTACCGACAGGCCCAACTGCAAAAGATAGTGCGATGCCAGATTTAGCATGAGCACAACACAGGCGCCAAACCCAACTGTGGGGCGGCCAAAAAGGGCGTCATCCCAGCAATTCGCTTCCTACTGTATTATTTACTTCTTGCTTCGCTGCTTGTAGAGCGTTCGAACAGATCTTCTGAATGGATGTATATTCATCTTCCATTAGCAGACTGGCCTAATATGATGAATGCAGTTGTAAAGGCGAGGCAGGAAGCTATCTTTACTGGATGGGAAAGGTAGTGCTATATATAAGGGGAGATTGACAAGCTAGACAATAGATTATGTTATGGTGATAACGTGCTTACATTAGTATTTAGATAATCATTGTTTACGGATATCGAGGGTAATGAGCTGAAAGAGACCAGAATGAAGTGTTTCCAGACGGAACTTTAATGATACAATATATTTTCGGATATTTTAGGCATGTTCCTTCTTCGAGTAGCTTGATTAAGCTGCTCAGTTGTTTTGGCAGGGCAGCTATTACGACTTAGAGTATTCATTAACTTATGCCTTTTTTGAGGACGCGCAAACGCTCAAACACTGCTGTATTTGATATTGAAGGGGATCTCTATCGAAGCAGCCTTCTTTATGAAGTGTCTTATTCTTTAATAGTGCAGTAACGGTTGTATCAATCAACAATACTCTCATCCATATTAGTGAAGAAAAGGGCGCCGCAGAAATAGCCGAAGAGGTGGGTTTCACGGGGAGTGAACTAGAGGAGATATCTACAAACAGCGGAGAGTATGTTTCGATGCTCCGGCTAGTCTTGTCTAGACCTAGAATATCAGTTCAGTGTTATTTTGAGCTGAATTTACACCCACTTTTATCTAATATAGCTTGGGTGGTATAAATATCGTAACTCTTGCATGGAAAACAAACCTATGGTTACTAACCTGAAACATACTATGCGACTGTCCTTGTTCAAATGTAGGAACTCAGTCTTTCGTCTTAATTTGGAAAAAACCCCATCACACATGCGGCATGCAACATCGGTTCCCCATTGTTGTGAATAGTTGTATGATTGTCTGGTTACTCGTCATATACATAAATTCAACTCTTTACTAGTATAATAACTGGGGCAACCGACCAGGGAAGATGCCTCCCCGGTGGTTCTCCGCAGTGCCAGCTGCAAAGAGTCGCCTACAAGCCAACATTCGGGGTTGGGGGCTCAAAGCGATTGATAAGCAGGCTGAGGTCCATCGGCTGTCCGTGCAGATGGCGTTTAAGAAGAATGAGACTCAGAATATATGCATCGAGGAGCGCACTCAGACTGAAGCTTGGTACCGTAGTAGATGTGCGGGGGATAAACACCTGTGGATGAACGAAAAAGCGCATGCGGGCCCTGTACTTTCATGCCCGGTGTTGATCATGGGGCCAGCTCGGTGTGCTAAAAGCGTTCTTTCGTGGCAGCAGGGCACCGGGTCCCTCTCCTCCCGCCTGGCCGGGGGTTTGGTGATGCTCTTGGGGTACAATGCACGACCATCTCTCGGTGGCTGACTATCTTCATCTGGATCTGCAGCGGCTAGAGACTCTGTATCTTGACAGTAGCCCGTGTAATCAGCAGACTTCCAAGATTATCTCCATGCGCTACACTGGTCGAATTGCTCTTCTACGCCTGCGCTGTACCAGAAGCACGAATTTCTTAGTTGGCCCGACGCTGTTCGACACGGGCTTCCCCGTTCATTTTATGGTGTGTATCCGCTCCCTTCTCTGTTCACTCAAGAAGAGGAATTCCCTATTCAGCAGGGAAGCATTATGACCTTGCTATGGCTCATTCTGTTCCTTGATATTATTT
This sequence comes from Aspergillus welwitschiae, assembly GCF_003344945.1. NCBI lineage: Eukaryota > Fungi > Ascomycota > Eurotiomycetes > Eurotiales > Aspergillaceae > Aspergillus > Aspergillus welwitschiae. Next base: position 163,712 of record NW_020798743.1, on the reverse strand, counting down.
TATTATCAGAAGGTCTGCAAGTTAAGTAGTCAGATTGTATACTTTTTCAGTTATTCCTCAGGAAACTATTTTATCACGCATTTGCGGCCATAATAACGAAAAAGGATACCAGTTGACTTTCACTGGCACTCGATATCATATAAGCGCATTTAGTATAATCCCCCAATGAATCAAATGATATTAATGAAGTAAAGCTCTGCTGTACTTGGCCCCACCCTTCTTTCTTATTACTCGGTTCCTTTTTCTCTTGCTTTCTGTTTCAGTTCGTTCTTCTGTTTCATCCCTTTCATTTTCTTTTCTTCTCTTTTTTTGTTCTTTTTTTTTTTTTTTTTTTTTTTTTTTTTTTTTTTTTTTTTTTTTTTTTTTTTAAATTCAGCTTTGTTGTGCTTGCATACTTACAAGAGTTATTACCACGTCTCACAAACCCTCCAAAAATTGTCCACATAACCTGGCAAAACCTTATCCCAAAACTCATTCTTTTCGAAATACTCCAGCTCTTTCTCACACATATCCTCACTAACCAACACTTCGACATCGAATACATGATTTGTAATCACGGTAGTTATTTGCTCCTTTGCGCAAGCAGCATATGCAGGGAATGCGCCAGTGTCTTGACAATAATCTTTCGCTGTAGCTAAGTCACTACAGTGTTGTTCCACGGCCTTCATTGATTCATCTGTTATGCTAAGGAAGGTTTCAATGCGTGATCTGTCTATTCCGAGGTTTGTCGCGATTGTTTGGACAGAGGGTTTGAGGATAGCTTCGCTGACAAGGGTGGTGTACTGCCCGGAGACGATCGGTTTGCAACCATGGCTGCAGATGACTTTGTAGTAGGCGTCATATGCTTTGTCGAGTTTGGGGCCAGCGATAGAGGTAAGCTTATCGCAGGTTGGGCTAATGAGGGGAGTGCTGATGGAGGTGGAGGTGGAGGTGTGGAGAGTTAGGACCGTGATGAGGGTGGGGAGAATGTACATTTTGCTGATCGGGTTGGTGATATAAGGTTCGGGATTGAAGTAGATACAGCTATTCGGCCACTTATGAATTGAGTATGGTAGATTCTCAAATAACTTCTCTGCAACGAGACAGGAGTATACTGCAGGGAGAGCCCCCTTTTGTACCCGGTCATCGGTGACATACAATTGTATTAGCATTTGTGGCGTTTTTATGTTTTGAGATCTTCTCGTGTTCACAATTACATTGAGATCATACTTACGTTCAATTTCCCTGCTTTTCTGAGCAATATCTCGTATTTATCATGGATTCTGCTTTCGACTTTCAATTCTTCAAGATAATTGGTGTTCGAATTAGGACTCATTGCTCCAAAATGTAGCTCTCGGCTGAGTGGTCTGTAGCGGGGAAATTACCTCCGCATCTCTCTTCCTTTTCTGGGTCGGGTGAACCTTTCATCCGTGGGTCAGCAAAACCGTATACAGTCAGCCAATGTATCATCAGATTCACCGCGGGGTTTTGCACCACATAATCCGGTTGATTCCTTGGCATTATAGGTCAGGTGGCCGGTACTCTGTGAATTACTACTGGGCATTGATGTTACCTAACAGGAAATAGGCAATCTTGTACATGCCATCTATGATATCTGCAATATTTAGAAATAGTCTCATTCGCAACGATAGTACTTGTGGGCGGATTTACTAGAATACATCTTATATTCGTGATTCATAGGGAAGTTACATCGGAATCTAAAGGCTCAGGAACGAGCTGCGGTAAGTATTTGTTGCTTTGAAAAGCGGTTGGATGCAGATCCATTAGCTGCTCCTTGTGCATGATTTTGCTTAGTATTGTCCATATCCCCTTCTACTAGACGACAAATTCTTACGATTGTCAGAATATTAGATGTCACAGATATATATAGCACTGCATACTGGGTAGATTGAACAAAAGTCCCATGCTTAGGGTAAGAAGCACCCTTTGATTCCAAGATCATGAAATGTAGAAGTGATAGTCATTCACAAAGTAAAGGTACGACGTCTTTTCAATCTTTGCCGTCAACCAGCAGCAGCAGCCACTATTGCCTGTGGTTCTTTTGCACCTCTATCCAGTTCGGACGGACGAGCTGTCATATCGGATTGCGATACTGCTGAGTATTGTTTACGTCGATATACAAACCACCTACATTAGTTAGTTACCTCAACTCCGAGTCAAGCGAAAGGTTAGGAAGCGGTAAACCAACCATAGGGCAGATGCTATTGCTATGACGGCCGGGACACCAAGCCCCACACTTAAGCCGATAATCAGCTTGTTGTTATTCGAATGGTGGTTGTGGTGGCGGTGGTCATTGTCAGTAGCGGGATTGGAACTACTTGTTGCGGTCGCAGTCGGGGGAATGTAGGATACCGGGGTTCCGGATGTGGATACGAGTCTGCGAGCATCACTGCCAAAGGGGATGACACTGGTCAAGGACGAGAAGGTGCTCGCGGGATATGTGGCATCTATGCCGGATTTGATTGTGAGAACTGTTGTCATGGTGCTCTTCACTGATGTCGTCCGCTGGAGATAGATAGGGCAGTTGATTAGTCCTTGTGATGCACAGTCAACGAGCGTATACGTCGTCGAGGTAGACACTGTAGTGCTAACGAGGTCGTTCCGCTGTTCAAGGGTGGCAGATGGGGTTATAGTAGACGGAGATGTCTTAGAACCCGCGCAGATACTATCCAGGGTTGTGTAGAACACTGGGACGGTGGTGTTGGGCGTGGGCCCCCATTGGTATGTGTCAACAGCAACGGTTGCCCCCGCAGCAGCACCCACAGCGAGGGTGTACTCTGCAACAGCTTCAAAGTCGCAGTGACCATCATCGCTTGTAGACGAATCGATCTGCAGGAGGAAGTCAGCCACAGACGCAGACACTTCGCCGCCTATCCCTGCACTAAAGCTCAGGTACTCGAAGACGGAGACCGAGTCTGGGGTTGCTAGTTGAAATCCGATACTGGTTTGGACTTGTAGGAGGGCCCGAAGGGTTCCATGGCCTTCAACGGTTACTGGAAGAAATTCCATCCGGCCACCGGGTCTATGACACTTTGATTAGTGCTGGTCACCGAGATTAAAAAAAAAAAAAAAAAAAAAAGAATAAAAAAAAAAAAAAAAAAAAAAACGGGACTTCGCCTGGGCCCTCAGCTTATGATAAAGAAGGACTCACACTGTAATGCTCGATACATTGTTGTTGAACAGTTCCAAAGCCAGCGTTAATCCGTCATCTAGCTTAATGTGGATTCCACTGCTAATATCGATTTCCGCTTGGGCAATGAGAACAAGCGAAACCTTGAATATGGCACCGGCCTCGAGACTGGATATTGAGATTCCTGCTGGAGTCTCCGAGGTGAACAGGTTTAACGTGTAAGTAGCCCCGGCCGACAGCTGAAGATCTAGCTCCAGATATAGTTCCAAACCATCAAAGTCAACCTGTGCATGTACCCCAGAAAATCCGCTTGCATCATCCAGGTCGAAATCAAGATCCAATGTCGGCCAGGCGGGAATATCGCTCAGTTGGAATTGAGAGACATCTTTGAGAATATCGCTGGCGGCTTCACGCGCATAATTTTCAAGCCGAGAAAGTGCAGAATCTGTGACATTCGCAATCTCGTCCCCAACGCTATCCACGGCCGTGGTAACATTGAACCCATCCCCGACGGTCAAGTAGCCGCCGACAGTCCCATTAATATAACAGACTTTGCAGACGATTGACAGCCCTGATTCCAGACCGACTGTCCCGTTCTTTGATCCAGCAGAACTCTCAGTGCTAGAATTGGAGCATCAGAATCAGTATGTGTACTTTGACATTATTGAGCAATTGGTGGTTCTTTGACATACCTTGCTTCAATCGAGAATATAGTAGCGTTTTCCCAACTTTTTGTTAAAGCAGTCTGATTCATCGAGTATGTCTTCCCTCTAGCCTCGTGTAGAGCCCGTCTGATGGCGATGGTGGTGTCTTTGTCAGCATTATTGTAAGCTTGCAATGGGGCGTATTCTCCGTTAGATGCGCGCACGATGCATAGAATTTGCAGGCAGATGAGCACGCAGATGCTTTTAATCATCATTGTAAAGCTGCTATATTGCGAAGCTCCATCTGCTGTCCTGCGACCGGAGGCAGGCCAGCGGTTGTTCAAATTATCTGTTGCTTTGCTCAGCCTTGTGCCGCACCGCAAAGGGGCAAAGGTGGTGACACAGGACAACATAGTATTACAGCCCCCTAATTTAATTCACAGCCCGAAATGATGGCGCAGCTTACCTGCATTAGTGCCATAATGGGCCGAAAGGCGAATTCCCGCCGCTGAATTGAGGGTCGGCCATAGTCTTTCGTGGATAGTACATAGTACACATCTCACCCAGATCTCTTACAGCAGCACCGTTGTGAGTCTAAGACTCTAGAAAAAGCTTACTAGCAGAGTGTGGCAACGGAAAAAATACATCTCATGCGGGACGGGCCTATTTTCACCAGACTCTTGGTTTGTCTTGGGTGGGAAAGAACAAGGCTGGTTTGGTCCCTAGCTCTATCTAGTGGCGGACGGGCCTTCGCGTCGAGGCTTCCGTGCCCCGCTTTCCTATCCCGTGTGTTGATTTTGCATTAGCCTCCCCTCGGGTACCTTGAAGCTGAACGTGTTCAAAGCGCAGAAATTCCGTTGACCGAACACTATATGGCCTGTACAATTACTGGTGGAAGCATGTAGAAAAATGCTGATTAGCATTTGTATACTTCGATTATCTTTACTATTTTTCACATCTTAAAACCTATATTATCAGTAAAGGCTGATCAACCTTAACTGATTAAAGTAGTTATGAGAATTCAATATATCTTTCATAGGAAAATCTTCAAGAGGCACTATAGTAACTAATAGTCTCTATGGCTTACATTTATAGATATATATACATGATTGTTTTTATGGTCTCTGGGTGTAGATGATTGCTTATCCGGTTGACCGGCTTTCAATTTTGACTAGTAGATGGAATTTCACACCTCTGCATCAACTATATTGTTTCTATAAATCAGTGAATCGCCCTTGTTTTGACTCCGCCCCGAAATAGACCAATTAATAATTCCCCTGTTCAACACTTGGGCTGCCTCCGATATCTCAGATTCATGGTCAACAATACCCAGTTCGTGGATGGCTGCCAAGGTTCTACCCTTAGTAGGTGATAGAATGGTTGAGTGTTTCGTTTCGCCCGGTAATGAATGGACTACTTATTACGTCGGATAAATTGTATCGACAGGTGTATGACAACAAGTCCATGTCCGTCAAATGACACGGTATAGTCATTGTCGGGAGAACGCCGGTGGGTTCCTTCCCCGCACTTTCGGCCTGATCTCCGACCGCGGAGCGGATATAGCACATCCGTTCCCACGAGAGGGATGCTTTACACAATTCCATGATATTCACACCCACATTATTAACTGCTGAGTCACATCTACAGGCTACAAAGACGATGTCTGGTACAAGAGCCTATAACGTCCTTGTCCTTCCCGGCGACGGCATCGGCCCGGAGGTCATGGCCGAAGCCATAAAGGTCCTGCGAACCTTTAACAGTTCCTCCATGCAGTTCCACCTGCAAGAAGAACTCATTGGCGGGATCTCTATCGATACCCATGGTCAATCCGTCACGCAACCCGTCAAAGACGCTGCGGTCGCTGCAGACGCCGTACTCTTCGCAGCAGTCGGGGGTCCCAAGTGGGATCATATCAGGCGCGAACTCGACGGGCCAGAGGGGGGTCTGTTACAGGTTCGCAAAGCCATGGACATATACGCAAATTTGAGACCGTGTTCAGTGGATGTGCCGAGTCGGGAAATTGCGAGGGACTTTTCACCTTTCAGGCAGGAGGTGATCGAGGGGGTCGATTTTGTAGTGGTGCGGGAGAATTGTGGAGGGGCCTATTTTGGCAAAAAGGTTGAGGAAGAGAATTATGGTAAATTCCATTCTACCGTGTACGCCAGGAAAGGTGGCTAGCATGATGCTCTAACACGAGTGCAGCAATGGATGAGTGGGGTTATTCCACCACCGAAATTCAACGCATTGCTCGTCTCGCTGCAGAGCTTGCCCTGCGGCATGACCCGCCGTGGCCTGTGATTTCTCTTGACAAAGCCAATGTACTGGCCTCGTCGCGTCTGTGGCGTCGCGTTGTCGAGAACACAATTTCAGTAGAGTATCCACAAGTCAAATTGGTCCACCAGCTCGCAGATTCAGCATCATTGATCATGGCAACCGATCCACGAGTCCTCAACGGTGTGATTCTGGCAGACAATACCTTCGGAGACATGATATCAGACCAGGCGGGGTCACTGATTGGAACATTAGGTGTCCTGCCTAGTGCCAGCTTGGATGGTCTTCCTCATCCTGGCAGGCAGGAAAAGGTTCGCGGTCTATATGAACCAACGCATGGCTCTGCTCCGACGTATGTTTTTCTAGATGGCACGAATATACCATTGCTGACATCTTGAAGAATAGCCGGTAAGAACATCGCGAACCCAACTGCGATGATCCTCTGTGTGAGCCTGATGTTCCGGTACTCTTTCAATATGGAGAACGAAGCGCGCCAAATTGAGGATGCCGTGCGTGCCGTTTTGGATAAGGGACTTCGCACTCCTGACCTTGGTGGAAATTCAAGCACTCAAGAGTTTGGAGACGCCGTAGTTGCAGCACTGCAAGGGAAATATTAGAGAGGATGTGACATACATATAGTACCTGGAAGCATCATACGTGTTGACTTTCTATGATATGATGATGATATCTGGGACGGTATGTGAGTGGCCAAGTCAATATGGTTAGCAAAATGTTCCTCTGTAGATGGGAGTCTCCATATTATGGCAAGAGAATCGTCTTGAGGGACAAATGGTTTAATCATGCTATCATTACTCTGGGGATGATACCTCGTGGACCGCTGTCTTAGAACTCGCGAGTTAACATTAGTGTTGAAATAGTCGGCGTCAACGTCCTCAGCTGAACCCATCCACGGGTTCCGTGATGGCAGGGGCACCACTCGCCAGCCAGCAATATTGTCGACATCCTCAATTACAGCATCAATAGGAGGGCCAGACTTCATTATCTTGGGCGAGGACTTCGTCCAGTGGGACAATATTCCTCTTGATGGTACATAATGTGAACATTGATATGTGATAATATTTTTGCTCATCCCCAGCGTCCCCGGGCTGTGTGTTGCAATTCTTTCTGCTATAAAAATCAAGTCCCACACAATAGTGGGCTTGTAAGTAACATACGCTGGAATAAAGATAGGGACACGCTTTGTCACGAATTGGGATATAGTCCTTCAGTAAAAAGAATAAGTTAGTAAATAAATGTCCGAGCTCTTTATAATTTTCAATAAAATGTTCAATGTGCTCGATGGCGTTGCATATTTCCTGGCTTACTACCATTCCGGGGTTTTACGGTTAGAGGGAGTTGGAATGAACCATGGTTTCAAAGATTTGTTTCCGGGGAGATCAGTTTCTCAATCTGGAGGGCAGATGACCGTATTAGTAAGGACTTCTACGTCATGATTATCTATACCTGTCTATTACTGGGGTGTCCCAATCCTCCCTCTCATGTTAATCCTGCAAGCCGCTTAACAACTCCTTGAAATGCAGGTCTCCTTTCCCTAGTACGTCCTCTATACGTCGGCCGATCAGTGAACTGATAGTGGCTTCTACTAGATCCAAGCAGCGAAGAGCTACAGAAAGTGTAGTGGTTACCACGCATCCCGGAACAACAGGAAGCGAGGCCAAGTCAGGTGCTGCTCATCGTTCATCTCGTGGACTCATTGAATTTATCGATCAATCATCACTATACAGATACAATGGAGGCAAAGAAGAATTTACTCTGCGCTCAGCTCGAGGGTCGTGAGTCGCCTGCTCCGGAAAGCCAGAGCGCCGAGCAGCAAGCGCCGCTCTGCTGGGGTAGAATCCCTCGCAATCTGCAGCAGCCGGCATACAATCCAACGGAGAGCTCTGACCCTGTCAAGCCCTTTGTGTTGGAAAGTAACCCTGTTCATCCTCTTGAAGCGCCGTTGGCGGCGCAATATGCACACGATAAGAAAGGGAGTATCTCAAAATGATGTTTGACTTGAATGCCTGTGAACATCGGTTCACTTCGCCACATTGTGCATTTCCATTCTTCATGATCGACCCCGTGTATCACAATAGTTTGTGAAGCCTTAAATATCCGTACGTCGGGATGAGGGATACATGGTTCGGGTGACTGGTCTTCGGGGCGTGAAATACTGGAAAAGGACTTTTATAGCCGCTGGTATAGCGATGTTCAGATTTCTTCCTATCTTGGAATAACACTCACTAGTTTTACTTTGCACCATGGAATACATAATAAAGGGTGTTCTTATGTATAGCAACACGGCATTTACCGTCGTATATGGTTCTTCCAGGACGCTATACTAGAACAATCATTGAAGCCCCTTGGAGGGAAAGACGACGTGGTTAGCAAATGGTGGTACCAGCAAATGGTGGTACATTATATAGCACAATCGATCGGCATGCACTTATGTCAGATTCATTCCTAAGGCAATAATAATAGTATGTACCTAGAAGGCAGATGTTCACGGCCAATTTACTGGTAAACGAATATCTTTGAAAATTATAAATGCTTTTTGAATATACTAAAAGAACATTTGCAATGGAAGCTCCTACGCCTTCAGAAGTACTTTCCAAGATAATGCTTCACTTCAAAGGGACGGAAAGGGAAGATTATCTAATAATATGATGTTTCATTTAGCTTTTGATTTATTTACTTTGGGGTGAATGATGCGACCAGTGATAAACACTTCTGTGGTAAGAAAGAACTTCGGGCTGATGGTACTAATCTCTTTTTACAATTTGAGTATAATATTAGGGCAAAGTGAATCATATTATTCAGTAATTGAAATTTTTAATTCAAACACTGTTGGAGAGGAATACTGACTTTATGTAGGATCCTTAGAAACGAACATCTGTTCCAACAGCCTGGATGCATATGAACCACGACGTCACTCAATCGGGCCGCAGGGATATCACTAGGTCATAGTTATTACACGTCTAAAAAATAGAGGATTCGCACCCTGTTCTAGTTTATACTTCAGCAGGATATGACATATAGGCTCGAAAATATACGATATTTGCAGTGATACAAAGGACTCTTGTCATGCTTTATACCTTTTACAGTCAGATTCTTGCCAATCCTACCGACATCTTAGGTCCAAATGCTCTTTATAGTATTTTATATCACAAGGAAAATAGCAGACGTATCGAAGCTGAATTCTACTCATATCATGTCGGTTCTCTTTACATAGTCTGTTTCTTTGGAATCTCGCATATTCTCGATCATGAATATAGTGCACTATTCTCTTAACATTCACAACTATAGTTCAATATCATCTATCCATCTCTGCACTGCTCATCTGCTTCCAATCCACTACTAGGTCAAAACCAGCTTATAGCTGGCGAACGCAGTGTCACCGTTGAGACATCCTGGTGTTGTTACATTCTGAAGGCCTTCCTGACAATTCGAGTCGGTGAAGAATTGCGCTAAGAACATATTGTCAGTTGGCCCAGCAGGAGTTAGAGAAGTGCAAAATAGACTTACCAGCATATCCGGATACAACGTAGTAGGTGGTGATAGAGTGGATGGCTTCGGGACCTGCGAAGGTGCCACATTCATTAAGCCCGGATTGGTACAGGCCGAGTTCGCCGTTGTTCTCCTCGGCACAACCGGTTTCGCCCCAAAGGCGGAGTTGGATAACTCGCGTGTCAGTCGTGGGCAACGCCAGTGCGGAGACGGCTAGAGCGAGGACAGAGCAGATTTTGAGCGTGACGTTCATAATGGCGGTGTGAGGAATCACTGGTGACAGGTAATCGAATATGAGATCTTGGGGTTGGGATCAGGATCTGCAGCGATCGCGGTGACGGTGGTATAGTGGAGGTATGTCTAGTTCGTGAGTGTGATGGAGAAGAAAAATGTGAGGTATGGCAGCCGGCTGATGCCCTTTATATAACCATTAGTTGTGATGGGCAGCAAGTTCGCTCATCTATTTTTACTACGTGGGCAGTGCAATGTCCGGATGGCAGCGGAGGTCACATGCGATAAAAGGATGTACATATCACGAGGCTTTGATAAATATCGCGGACTTCAATGGAGCAGCGGTGGCCTTTCCTTCCATCCACGAGCTTGATCCAAGACTTGTACTGAATTCAGCAAGCCGTGCACCTTGAGCTTAGCAGTAGACTGGTCTGATCCCAGTTTCCTGTTCTTGCCGCACGGAGAAACATGTCTTACTTGGGCCAAGCCCGTCAGCCCGAAAAGCCATTCAGAACGCGGGAATGCGCCCGCCATGCAAGTGCCATATGCAGTGATGGGACATGAGGAGAGACATCAGGCTCCCCGTCCGCCTAAAAAAGCCAGTCTTTGGGGTTTTCCCGCCTTGATTCACGACTAAATTTGTATGGGAGACATTCACAGTCTTTTCGTCCCGCAGCGGCCCGGTCCAGTGTCAGTTGTCAACGGACTCTTTGGTGGGTTCACACCAGGGAATAAAGGTCAAGACTAGTAAGAGCACGCCAGATGGCCGCAGAGATCGATCGTCCAGCAAGGTCGAAAAAGTAGGCACGGTTTTACGCCACATTACCGAGCTGTGGCTATGCTGAATCCAGAGGCGGCATGGTTAGGCGCACCAACTTATGCAGCTTGTTTCAGGCTCTCTACTTATCATATCCTCGCTCAAAATAGATCCGATGCACCCTGGACGCCTGTTAGGCCACCTGCCCAGTGGGTCCAGAAATAGTTCACAATGAATTACTTGGCGCAGTCACGCAGAAGCGACATACATTACAGTCGCATAATGCACCTCACACAACTATATCTGTTACATGCTGGCATTGTCTTCGGAGTCCAAGTGATGAAGGTTCTGTGCAATGGGGTTGGCACCCAAGGCCCGGGAGTCACTGCACTGGCAATAATTCCAGCATGCGATGCAACGGATCGGAATGGTTCTGAGATGCAGGGTGATGCCAGGTCTTATTTTCGGCCAGCAGGCGTTCACAGACGGGGGGTGCTAGTATCAATGAACACAGTTGGACTCTGCGTCATTCATCACCTGTCAATATCCGACGCGCCCTTGGCCACCCATGATATAACGACCACGGCTGTTACTCGAAAGCAATTCCCGGACCATGGTTGTTACCCCAAGATGTTCTGTGGAGATGGGCGGTGGAGTGACTGCTGTCTTTCACGCCCGGTAAGAAGGATCTTGTCCGCCAGTCCCTCCCTCCCCTTCCACTAGGACGGCCTCAAAATCAGCAATGCCGACAAATGCAGTCAATAAATGCGGAGACAAGGACCCCATGTGTTATGTTTCGTCAATTGTGCTAGAAAGGGCAATATAGCTTCGATTACACCGACAAGGCCGGGCATAACTTATGGGTCGAATCTCAATAATCGCCGATCAGTCGCATAATGACCAGTCGTTGCCCAAAGGCAACCCCACCAGGATTTGTGAGAAGGGGGGTGATGTCTTTTTCGTGATCGAGACTCGTTTTTGCAGATGTCACACCATGACAGTCATTGCTTCATCCCCCATCCACTCAGACCAATCCCAACCGTGGCAGGAGATTAATCGGCTGGTGAGGGAAATATTCCGCGCACGCAGATATCCTCACTCCCAAGCCCGCCAATGCTGTTATTCTGCAGAAAGCTCTGGGAGTCTGGGGTCGCACTGTCTGTCGCAGCTAGTGCAGTCCGCCCAGGTGAGCCAGGTTATTTGTGTCCTCCGAAATAGTCTCAGTCATAGCCCGTCCGTCAGCCCAGAGGCCTATCGCAACCAGCTGCAGGAGAAGAAGGTATGTATTTTCCGAAGCTGCATGGTCTAAAGTTATCCTCATCACCTGTGATCCCACGGACGAAAGCGAGTATCGAGAACTCCAGCGCCCTATCACCCATGTTATGCACGCCGTCTGACCCATGGACTTTCGTCCCGGTTCGTTATCGCTCCATGGCCAGTTGCAGATTCTCCGCCATCTATTGCCCCTGGCTATCTTTCATCGCGGCGGTGGTACAACGTGGCCTCACCCCGGCCCATGCCGGTGAGTTGATCCTAGAGGCCTCCGTGGCCACCCGAGAGTCAGCTACCGGACTGGGATATGCCGACAGAAGGATATTTTGCGAGAAGATACTGGAGCTGGCGGCAGCCACGTATCCGGACGAGCTGGAGAACGCAATAGTCCGAGGAGGGCCTATCGTAGGATCTCGCGCCACGGGTATTTGGATCACCAAGGAGGTGGTGCCCGTGATGTTGTGATCATCGTTGAGCCTTAGAAAGCTGTCCCGGCTGCGAGGGGTAAGTTGCACTTGGAATTCGACAATCTCTGGAAGATGCAACCACTGCCGGGGGGGATGAACAGACATCGTCATGGATGCCCGTTGACGATGCGGGGGCCGTCTTTTGCGAGATTCCTCTTGCGCCGCATCAACTGGCACCAGCCTATCGGGTGGAGAATCCATCCGTCAGGCACGGAGTGATCTACTGGACACCGTGGGGCCTGTTCTAGGGCTTACCAGGCGCATTCCCTTTGACAAGTGGCTGGCTGCTGTGGTGGAAGCAGCTGAGACGGAGGGCACAGCACACAGGTATCCCGCGCTGAAGCTGAAGGCCTTTTTCGCGCGGCTGTTTGAACCCGCCGTGTATCGGCATGTTATATTAGCCACCGATTATTCTCGGGCCTGTTTGCTCACTCTATGCCAGATGCGGGATGTGGAGGATAAGGTAGTGCTCAAGTTTATTCAGCACTGGAAGAATATTAACTATTTTGTATAGAAGTATTGTATCGCTGGTATATATGTGGCTTAGGCCATTTACCGCACGATACTGGGAATAACGTACTAAATTTTTAACGTGCATCGCCTAAAATTTGACTTATAATCCTTTTCCAAGCATTGGCATCGCAATATGAAAACTCAACAAGGGGGCCAAACAACTGTAGGTAATGGAGTAATTACCGACTGCTTTGCCGGGTTGCCGACCGTGAAGTGCGCCCCCGTGGACTGCGGCTAAAAGGGTTTCTCGGCGTGACCTCGTCTTCCTTCTACCACTTTCTCGAACCACCAGTACATCATTTGTGACCCTGCTTGAGGCTTTATTGACTAAGCAATCTAGAGGTATCTGACAAGTCAGATGGTAGTAAGACTGTTAGAGCGCAGATGGAGTATGAGTGGCAGGCAGATACATCCCTGCTCCAATGGTATATAATTAACTGGAGACTAGTAGCAATTGAAGTCTCAGCTACAATCAGAACAACCTATCGTCGACAATGATCTACGATACTGTTAGAATTCTACAGACAAGATACAGTATAATCTTAAGCAATAAGAACATATCGTACGCGGCAGATGGATGGCCCTCACTTAAGATTCAACTGAGCGGGGCGTTGGTCGCTGTGTCATGTTCTGAATTGATCTTTACCAATGGTGCACGCTTCGGACGCTGATGGTTCAAGTCCTGAGATGAGCTTAAAACCCATAACCTGAATCCAATTTCTTAATCCCTAGATCTATTGCAAGTGGCGAATCCGAGATATTTTTCTATAGTCGCAGAAATACTGCTATGAATAACTATTAGTATTGGAATATTTTCGCGCTGTCTATCGGGACCTTGACGATAGACACACTAGTATTGGAATATTTCGTCTATGAAATCTGTCACTTTGCGACATTAAATGATATAACCTCACTCGGCTGCTGGCTTACACCTCGACAATTTTGTATACAGGATCTGGCCACAACTTGTTAAATGAGTATACCTTATAACTATGATGATCCGTAAGACATCGTGGTTTATTTGCATGCTTAAAACGTTCCGAACAAGGGGAAATCTCTAAGATATGGTAGAGAAAAAGAGTTCGTTTTAATTATAAATAAGGACAATAGGATCATTCCTTCACAACAGAAGTGCGCTTACCCAATCACTGTCTGCGCAATCGACTTCACTCTTAATTTTGGCCTATCGATAAATTTGATAATCATTCCTCGGCCTGTTCATAAGCGCTCCAATCACCTAATATAGAACATGCTGCTCGTAGTGCAGACTGCCCGATCTTTCATATGCAACAGCGTATCAAAAGTCATGTTCCTAAATCCCATCATAAAGCAAGATATAGTTAGAGATAAATAAAATCAAAGTCTCTTTCGGGGTTCTCATGGCACCTGGTGTTCGGAATCCGGCCGGAGCCCCGGGTTTTCAGTTCAATATAATACTCGGGCCGTTCGGTAGGGGACCACAGGATCTAGCCGAACAGGACAAGGTGGGAACAAAATAGGTTTTTGATACGATGTTTATAAGGCATGACTATTCATGGTATTCAGAATATGTTATCGTGAAGTTTCGTAGTCAGCATGATTTACGTCCCATTTGCGCTAGTCACACGTCAAGCCTCCCTTCCCCTCTAGCCGCTTGGAAAGTAGTTTCCCTCATAAATTCATGGTGTGCTTGTTTGCTAATATTGCCAAAAACTTCGTCAATCTGCTCCAGTGTTCTGCCGGTTGTCTCGGGAACCAGAAAAAAGGCCCACGTTCCTGCGAGAACACAGCACGCGGCAAAAAAGACGTATGTGCCATAACCAATATTAGCCATCATCACCGGAGTCACGATCCCAACAATAAAATTGGACAGCCAGTTGACGCAAGTTGATAACGCAACCCCTTTCGAACGAAGTGCATTGGGGAAGACCTCAGAAGGCAAGGCCCAACCAAGAGGCGAGTATGTGTTCCCGTAGATGAGGATGTAAAGAAAGGCCATCGCCACGCAGCCCCAACCGGCCGATGGGTTAGCCCAGTCGGGCCCATAAAGAGCCATCAGCACGGCAATGATAATATAGCAGGCTCCCATCAGGAAACCGCCTAGTATCGCCAAGGGGCGTCGACCAACTTTGTCGATTGTTAAGAAACAAACCAGGACAGTGAGAAGCTGGAGGGTATTGAATACACCTGACAAGATCAATGACATCTCGCCCTTCTGGCCGATCAATTGGAAAAGCGTGGGCGCGTAGTAAATAAACGCATTGACCCCCGAGAATTGTTGGAAAAACCCTACACCCACGCCGACTGCTGTCCTCTTCCAGGTCTGCGGCCTGAATAGGTCCATCCATATCAGAGCCTCTCGCTTGATGCCAGTCACGCCCGGGCGCTGTTGTTGTTCCATGAGTTTCTGGGCTCTAACCTCACCGATGATTGCGTTGTATTCAGCTTGGACTTTCTGATCGCTCAATGGAAGGCCGCGCAGCCGACTCAGACTCTTGAGGCAATCCTCCTGCCGATCAACGAGCGCCAACCACCGTGGTGAGTATGGGAAGAAATGGATACCGACCCCAACAAGAGTTGCACTGACCATCTGCAAGCCAAAAGGCACACGGAATGAAGCTTCACTATCAACTAATCTCATGCCGAACGTTACCCAATAAGCTATGACCGCGCCGGACACGAGGCAAATGGATTCGAGCACTAAGAGGGTTCCCCGCAGGTTTGGTGGTGAAATTTCTGAGATATAAAGCGGTGCACCCTAGTATGGCCAGATATATTAGCAAGCAATGTGTTGCATTGGACCGGCGATTCATCCATACCATAGCCAGTGTACCAACCCCAATACCACCAATTGCTCTTCCGGCAACCAGCATGCCGTAACTTTGGGCCGAGGTCTGGATAACGGCCCCAATGTCAAAAATGATAACAACCACCGTCAGGGCCCATTTCCTGGAGATCCTGTCTGCAAGATAAGGCATGAAGATACAACCGACAAATGCCCCGAGGAGTAGCATGCCTGTCATAAACCCTTTGCCAAATTCACTCTCCGCCTGCGGGATAGCCGCATGGAATTGTGGCATGACATTGATGACTGATATGACTCCCTGGTCATACCCAAAGCTGAAACCCCCAAGAGAAGCAAGGCAGGCGGCTCCAAGAACATACCCCGAGCTGAAAAGCCCTCTGACGCCATCCGGGCCATATGAGGGCAGCATATCCACCGCTTCAACACCAAGGGTGCCTCTCTCATCATGCTCCACCGTAGTACCATCCTCTTTCAACACTTGATGCATTGAGAAATTGAGCGATTTATAGTTCTTGGCCGTCACCTCATATTTTTATCTGACTGAGGAGGCAGGAATGAGCACTTAAGTAGCCCGTGGGGCAGGGGATATCTGGCTGGAGTTACCCCGGCCGGGTCTAAAAACACCCCCCCTTCCCCCATACGGTAATTGAGTATACCGCACCAATCACATCTATCAGCGTTGTTTACAGAACTTACGAGAATGACACGCCCATCGGACATCCCTCTTCCACTGACCTCGGCCTACTTCCCGTGGCAATTAGCTCCGTGTCGCGTCGGTCATTGAGCGAATAACGCGCTTACTCGTCCCTCTATAAGCCAGATGGATGGGAGACGTATGCATTATGGGCACTTTGCCTACGACGGAATGCCTTGCGAGCTCTGCTAGATGGTACGAAGAAATGTGGGTTTCCAGAGCCACATGCTTTCAGTCACCGAAGTGAAGATACCGCTTAGGATGTGCTGAGGAAGGTGGGCCTTTTCGAGAATGGGCCATGTCAATAGTTTGTGTTCCATTTATCTACGGCTCTCAGGTCGGTTGTGGCCCACAATTGTATTACACCAAAGATCCGTTCGCCCCAGACGTCCTTTTTGCAATACCCTGGCAATAATCACGACCGAACAGCAACTCGGCTTTTCAAACCGGATTTCAAATGATAGCTGGGATAAGTGAGGAACAGACCACACATGGGCCTCCCATAAAACTAATTGCAACAGAAACTCTTTTGTTGGGTAAATGACCAACAATCGTTCCTACAGTACATACGTCACGACATGCGAATTGAGGAATATGTAACTGTTGTGACCATTCTATTGCTTTTGCGGGGTCCCCACACGTCTCGAAGGCCGTATTGCCCCCCGGGGGAGGCTGCCTGTACAAACCGGAATGCTCCGAAGTAGTTGCCCCATCAAAGGCTTTGTTTCTACCACCGGCCTCTACCCATCCGTGCATGTCTCTCCACGTCAGGGCTCGGAACGATTGTAACGTGGACGGAATCGGATGGCAGACATCGGACTTAATCACTGCAGGAAAGCGGATCGGACATTCGCCCCGGTTCTACCCCCTCAGCAATTCACGTGATTATATGTCATCAGCGTAAGTATAGGCCTCCATACCATCCAACATGGGTATATGAGCTTCTAATCTATCATTTCAATGCCCTCCGATCAATCCTATCACTGATGTCCCCTTGGAACGTTATGCAGTACAGACTTTTGTTAGCAGGCGACAGAGCCGACTTCACCACGCTTGAACTCGACCTGAAGACAGGGAAATTGAGCATTCTTGCTAATTATGCAGCCCCCTTCAATGCTTCATGGGTCGAGCTATCGTCATCACAAAGGGGCCTTGATCAACTTGTGGGTCTATCCGAGGGGATCGAGTCTGGTCTTTTTGTATACCTTTGAAATAGATCACCTAAAAAGGGCTTGCACAATTACCAGCCAGTCGCCAACTCTGGGGGCGCCAGGTCACTGTAGGTAGACACATCACTCAGTTTACCACACGGTTCTTATTGGTGACAATCTGGTCTTACTAGTCATCAAGTTGCGTGATAATGCTGCACTGGCTCTTGGCACGGTTAGTCTACATCAGGTTCCCGTTCCGGAACATCTACTGACATTTCACTTCATGTAGTATCTGGGAGGATCTATTGCCCTCTATCCGATTTCTATGACAGACGATGGCAAGATGCTGCTCCAAAACGCTCCCCGAGCAGAAATTCTACCGGACTTTCCATATCAGTCGGTTGGACACGGTCCTAACAAGGGCCGTCAGCAACAATGCCATGTGCATCAAATATTGGAAGACAGCCGAGGCATACTATACGCCCCAGATCTGGGATCCGATAGGGTTTGGATACTTCGGCGTGACGGTGTTCAGCATCTTGAAGTTTGCGGCTGGCTACAGTGCCCTCCCGGAACAGGCGCTCGACATGCCGTATTGACTCCCAATGGTATGTACCCTTACCTCAACACGGTGGTCCCATATTCCGGAGCTAGCTGACTTGAATTGCTAGAGACGATAATGTACGTTATTGGTGAACTCTCGCACACTGTTATCGCCTTTGATGTATCAGCTGCCCCCGCAGACGGCATTCCGCCGATTGATGGCTTCGCACCGAGTATAATCCCCCCGGAGGTTCACCCTGATCATCAAGGCATGATGGACTCTGCCGAAATTTGTCTTCATCCCTCCATTCCTAATGTTATCTACGCCAGTAATCGCTGGGAGAGGCACATCGCGCAGCTTGAACCATACCTCCGCAACGTGCCTCGTGATCTACCGCCGGGAGATGCAATCGCTATTATTCTGCTCTCCAGCGATGGCAGGAAGGTCATCGACATCAAGCAAGTACGGACGGGTGTTGATGTCATCCGTGGCATGCGGCTCAGTGACGACGGCAGATATGTCGTTGTAGTCGGACAAGAAGGGGGTGGCGTGGAGGTCTATGAAATCAACGGGGACAAGGGAGACGAGTGGACTTTAATAGCTGCCATGAAGGAGGGATTAGAGAACGGGATAAAGCATGCCATTTGGTTATAAGAGAGTATACATAGACCATCGGGAGACCATGGACACGTAGGCTTGACATTGACTTATATTTTCATATTGCCATTGTAGAATTGAAGGAAGAGCACTAGATGATCCCCCCCCCCCCAGCCGTAACCTCCTCAAAAGAGATGGGTCTGAGTTTAACCTTCAGCATTTCCTTCTTCGAATAATTCTAGGAGGTTGGACGGGGCTGTTCATGCCTTGGGTGCAATGTTGTCATATCTCAATATTGAGCTTTGAGCTACTGAACCATTGGATCGAAAGCCTCTGTAACCTCTTATTTCATGCACATCAAGCTTTACCAGAACTATGAGTCTAATCAATGGGGAAAAGCTAATAACTGACAGGTAACTACGTCGCAAAATTAAAATAAAACTGAAAAAGATTGCAAGCATATTCCTAACAATCAAATTAACAAAATCTACTGGCTGACTTTCATATTCTGGAGATATCCTTAAAACAAGCCGCTTCTCATATTTGACGTCCTACTGACGTTTCAAATAATATAGCATAATCGGCACCCAACGCATAGTTCAGATGTGTCAGTAGCCCTTCATTCGATGTTGGTGTATAGTATTGTATTTAGAAAACAATAACTACAAACTTCCCGATGTCATATCGGACTTATTTTTGGCTTTTGGCCGCTTAGCGACCGGAGTTAATCCTAGCGAAATGGTGAGCCGAGCAGACTCACCTTCAACCGAGGTGATGATAATATATCCGATGCTGAGGTCCCACCATAACCAGTTATCCCCGGTGTGTCACAACTCCGTTCCTATGGCCTAAGGTATATCTCCTTACATGCTGATATACATCTCCGTTTCTGTTGGTTATGTCAGCTGGGCTGAAGGCCATTTTTATGGGCCTCCCCTGCTGGACAACTCCTGCATGTACCATTCAGAGTCTTAGAGAACAACAGCACCATGGCTCCTCCCACTCACTTCAAGCTCAATACGGGCGCCCTCATTCCCGCTGTCGGCCTTGGTGAGTGGCATTGACATTTATAACCTTGCTGCGCCCTCAATAACATGGAGAGTCTGCACAGGAACCTGGAAATCCGAGCCAGGTGAGGTGGCAAGGGCAGTGGCCTTCGCCCTCAAGAATGGATACCGGCACATTGATGCGGCATTGTGAGTGAGCCCGGCTGTCCCTCTCGTCATCGAGTGCTGGCTAACGAACAAAAGGATCTACGGTGAGCTCATCCACGTCGGTGGGCTATCTCCCCAAACGACAGTTATAATAACGCACGATTTCAGGTAACGAAAACGAGGTCGGCCAGGGAATTAGGGATAGCGGTGTGCCTCGCAAGGACATATTCATCACCAGTAAGCTTTGGAACACACATCACCCAAATGTCAAGGAGGGTCTACAGAAGACTCTAGATAGCCTGGGAACCGACTATCTTGATCTTTACGTAAGTGCAATATCATTTGATATGCGGCATGGCAACTGGTCTGACGAAGTATTTCGTCAGCTTATTCACTGGCCCGTTCGGCTGGTTCCTGTGAGCAGTTCACATTGGTGGCATTCCGCCCCAGAGCCCTGCGCGACTAACTTCCGCCATGCAGAATGAGACGAGCGAGCTTCTGCCGGTAAACCCGGATGGCACCCGCTCAGTGGACCGATCGTGGGATCAGAATGAGACCTGGCGCCAGATGGAGGAAGTTTACAAAGCTGGTATGGTCAAGGCGGTCGGGCTCGCCAACTGGTCCATTCCCTATCTGGAGGAGCTTCGCAAGACATGGACAGTCGTGCCGGCTGTAAACCAAGTTGAGCTGCATCCTTTCCTCCCTCAACATGAACTCCGAGAGTATTGCGACAAGCTTGGTATACTCCTCGAAGCATACTCCCCTCTTGGTTCTACCGGTAAGTATGATTCCTCAAGCTCTTATTGTTGTGTCCCACAAAGGCTATGTGCAAATTACTGAAATCTTTGCTAGGGGCTCCTATCATGTCAGATCCTGAGATCCAACAGATTGCGGACAAGAATGGGGTCTCCGCCGCCACGATACTCATCAGTTACCACGTCAACAAAGGCGTGGTTGTGCTTCCGAAATCTGTGAGTGAGAAGCGCATCGCTAGTAACAGAGAGGTTATTTCACTATCCAAGGAGGATCTGTATGTGCTCGACGGTATGGCGGCCGCGGGGAAGGCGAAACGCTTAAATACGCCACTGTGGGGATTCGATCTGGGCTTCGCGGACTGGTACGGTCCGGTGAAGTCGCAGTAAAGCTCATGCCACTCTGTATAGGTATAGAAGATTTCAATTCATAAAAGTAGGAATTGAACTGTTGAGTAGACTCCGTTTCGACTTGTATAAAGCCAGTATCCTTTTCCAATGAAGACCGCCATTCATGAGTAAAACTAGGCTCTGTCAGAAAATTCCTCTCACCAATGAAGCAGCGGGGCTATACTATATCTCCTAAAATCAGTCATATTTGCCACTATGGGCTGGACCGATCTGGGTCCAGCATAATGACAAAAACCTGGCATATACTATCGAGGAATGTTAATATGTCCGATTGTTCTCCAGTTACACGTGAACTATTACTTTATCCTACTGGCCAGATGTTTCACAAAAGCCTTTAGGTTCTAATGTAAACTTACTATTTAATCTTGAATTACATGCTGGAGATGAAACACTTATCAGACTTGATAAGGATTTCGAAGAATAAAATTTATGGAATAATGTTATTCGAGAGAAAGGATATGTTGAATTCGCGTACTTAGGCTAGACAGGCCGCGAGACGTACATCCTCCCTCCCCTTGAGGTGGGGTTAGCAAATTCTGCCCACACAATAATCTGTAAAGCATGTGATCATACAGGCGCATTCTGAAAGCAATGTTTATCGTACTCATATCGTCTATGAGGGTCCTTAGGTGGAGAGGAAATAAGGTCTAGTCCTTGTATGGAGCCGGATATATACCTTCCATCAGAGCCTTTATACGCATAGCAAGCAGTTTGGAATGGAAGCGGGTGTAGGGGAGATAGCCGACCATGAGCCAGAGATTGGGCACTCCAGTCTCCCGGTACGCGGTTTTGAACTCGCCCTCCTCATCAATACCCCAGATAGGACCGCATTGGTCGGCGATCCTGTCACCTAGAGTGGCACGGACCGAGTCAATCGTGTTGGAGAAGCCGGTAGCGAAGACGATCAGGTCGAATTGGCGCTCACGCCCATCGTTGAGGATTACCTTGTCCTCCGTGAACCGCTCAATGTACCCTGGCTCTACCTTGATCTTGCCATTGATGATGTGCTCACACGCACCGGCATCGAAATAAAAGCCACCGTTCCGGGTCTGGCCGAGGGTGGAACCGCCCGTGCCGCGCTGACCACGCCAGGTCCGGAGACCGCGAGCATGAAGTGCATCCAGAAGAGGCCGGTCAAGGTCTTCCAACACCTTGGCATTACGTCTGGCGAGCTCTTCCCCAGGTCCAGTAGGTGTGGCAAAGAAAAGGCGGTCTTGTTCCTCATGGCTAGGCCGGTTGCCTTCGGCGTCAGGACCATAGTTACCGATCGTGCGCGGGACGGAGTGGGTCAGCGACATGATGTAGGTCGGGGACCGTTGAAGGAGTGTAACATCGATGCCCCGGCGGGAGCAATCGAAGGCCGTATCGAAGCCAGAGGATGAGGTACCAACGACACAGACCTTCTTACCCACAAATTCACGCGCACTGTCGTGGGCCGTTGAGTGGCGGATAACACCTGCCTTGAAATCGGCCATACCAGGAATTTCTGGGGTCATGGGGACGCCGCAAAGGGAGGTAGCCATGATGACCTGTTTGGGGTGCAGTTGTCTGGTTTCTTGACCTTCTTTGTTGATCACGACCGTCCAGTTATGCTGGTCGTCTTGCTCTGCCTTCACGACCTCCGATTTGGTCCAAACATTCAATTCCAGGGCCTCCGCATACCACTTCATGTACATTCCTTGCTTCTGGGCGGGTGTGTACGTGGGCCAAAGCTTGGGGTATGGAAAGTAAGGCAAATCATCAGCCCAGTGGGGGAAGTGAAGTGATAGGTACTCATAACGCTTCTTCCAGACATCGCCGATTTCTTCGCTGCGCTCGATTATGAGACTATCCATACCAAGTGCCTTGCATCTGGCGGCTAGTGCGAGACCACTATTGAAGGAAACAAAGGGTCAGTACGGTTCATCGAGACGTGGAAGAGATAAACTAACTTCTGGCCGCCACCAATTATCAGTATCTCAGGGTTGGCAGCATCGATTTCCGCAGCTCTTTGCTTTTCCCAGCTAATGGGACCCGTCATATGCCCGTCGGGTGGAGGAATTTCGGGAAACTGTTTCAGCTTCTCTGCAACGGTGTGCATTGTATAAATCTTCCACCCCTCCTGGGTGAAGACTGCATTGATCACGGCTGAAGAAACCACGACTTCAGTCTCAAAGCACACAACGAACTGCAGTTGAGCAAAGTCCGGATAGGGCCGGGAAATCGTGGGAGCCGGGGTGAGGAACTTGAAATTGGTGGCTTTCGTTTGAGGGAAAAGGTCCGTGGCAGCCCTGAGGATTGCTGGGTAAAAATTGAAAGTGCGGTAATCCCAGGTGAAGGACAACTTGTCACGCCAAACGCCTGTACCGAGAAGGACATGTTAAAGGATGCCTGCACGAACGGGGAGAATTAGATCTCACCGTATGGAAGGAACATCTCAGCAAATGTCTGAGCATCCCGAGCTCCCATTGCCTGCGACAGCCGCGCCACGATGTCTCCGGCCTCCCTTTGGGCATCGCAGTCCATGGGAGTTTCGATCCCCAGAATGTCTGAAGTGGGTAAGACATGATTATATTTGAAGTCATACATAAAGTTGTCGTCAACGGGAGCCTTTGGGGAAGGGCATTCCAGCTCCTTAACGACGACCTCAGCCTTGAAACCGGTCATGTTGGCCTTGTTGCTGTCCAGGACAGAATCATGCATGGTGACAGCCATTGCGATGGATGTAAAGAAAACGTTGGAATTGTGTCAGACGCTAACAAATTTAGCATACTCTCCATCTCTCTCTGCATGTCGCCGCAGCTACCCTCGTGCCCTTTTTCAAGAGACAGCTCCGCTGCATGCTTCCAACCTGGTAACCGGAGATAAACGGGCGTCCGGGGCCTCGGATATAGTTATGGTCACATGACCGGACATAATCACGCCCGTCCATCCGATGCCGACGGGATGGGTTGACTCCGGGCTTACTCTTTGACTCATGCATTTCGATCTCCTCCATCATATCGTCCGATATTCATGGCATGATGGTCAACGTGTTAGGATCGAACCCCTCCCAGGCATCGGGCAGAGGCGCTGTTTCTACACGCCGGAATAACGAGACCGGAGACGCACAGGGGCCGCCCAAAAAACAAAGGAGACAACGGCCCTCTCTCAGCTGCGCAGGTTGGTGCCATCCCATCCCTGCAGTATGGTCTACGCCAGAAGCGGCCACGCAATGGCTAACGCTACGACTGTCAGAATGTCGCCGGCTGAAAATGAAATGCGACCGCCAGGGTTAGTAAACAAGCTAACTTGGCGTCTGGAGAGTCCCGGCTGAAGAAAGATTGCAGTGCCATGCTCCAATTGTGTCCGTCGACGCCGGGCCCCGTTCTGTAATCCGGGGATAACCGGCCAAACACCGCCACGGTGTGTGTTTCTCTCGTTATCCCTGCGTTCAGGTCTGTCGCCAGCTAAGTCAGTATCACAGCAGAGAGTCTGAGGTGCACCAAAGACCGCGCCAGGCTGCTGGGCATGATCAGCCCTCGCAATCCCCGGACGGAATTACTCGCCTTTCACCTGCGACCCATGAATCTGGCCCTCACCACATACAACGATGGGATGTGCTACCCCAACATGGCCTCCCTCAGCATCACAATCATGGCCAAGCTATTGTCGCTGCGCCGGGCTCCGCGGACGCTCGGGGTCGGAACTTGGGGCCGCAGCAGAGCGGCAGACGGGATGAACAACTCGCCCTCCTCGCCCATGTGCTACAGTCAGACTCTTTGCAGAATTCTCCTTCGATGGCCACAAGCCGAATTCCTCTGGCTGACCACAGTGTAAGCAAGGATACTGGATTGCAGAACTCCGTCGCACAGCCCGTCGGGGTTGGCGAACAGAGCGGCTCCTATGGCACATTGATGTTGGGTAAGGGAGGTCGGTCAAAATACTTGGGACCGACCGCGGGCAGTAAATGGTTGAAAGAAGTACGTCTCCTTGCTGGACCGACACTCAGTCCGCTGAGAATATAAATGGTAGTCCGAAACACAAGACATATCAGACAGTCCGCCGGTTACTCGCGCTCCTTCTCCCAAAATAGCCCAAGAGCCGGTTCGATCTCGACCTGGTCGGTTAACGCCCGGTACTGCTCCCATCGCCTTTCCTTTCAACGTTGCAGCCTCCCACGTCAGTACTCGCGAACTGCTCTCCCGCCTGCCGCCAAGGGAGGAGGCGGAGACATTGGTTGCGTCGTACTATCGCTACTGTGCTTGGCAGTGAGTGTTGGAGACCCAGTACGAAAGATGGCCCTGACTAAGGTTTAGTCATGATGTGGCTCCCAGAGCCACTTTCGACAAGACATTTGACCGAGTCTACGCAAGTTCAAGCGGGACGTCTTTATCCCCAAACGTCAATCCACAGGAGATTGCACTCGTGTTCATTATCCTGGCTCAAGGAACCATGTTCAATATTGAGATGCCCAACTACGATCCATCTACCGAAGACTGGCTACACCTTTCGGAGCTGGCTCTGGTCAAGGGACGCTTCCTCTCAAATAACATGGTAGCCGGTCTCCAGACCCTAGTAAGTCTTGAGTTAATCGCGCCCGATCAGTCACTAATAGTGGTTAGCATTTAATGGCGCATCTGCATTTGTATAGGAACCCCCTCGTTGCGTGATTCTTCATGCTGAAAATTGGAGTAGACAACTGGATAAAGGCGGAAGAGGTGACAATTCCTGGCCTCTTTGGGGATTGGTCATGCGTTTAGTCCAAGCGGTAGGTACCTTTCTTTGAAGTGATGACAGCATCTAATGGAACCATATGTAGATGGGTATGCACCGGGACGGTACCCGCTGGAACCTCTCTCAAGATGTGATTCAAGAAAGACGCAAGGTTTTCTGGGAGCTGAATGCTGCCGATACTTTCCAGGCACATTGCTTTTCGAGGCCGTACAGAACCCCCCCCCCCCCCCCCCCCCGGCCTGTAGGCTTATTCCATTTCTAATGTCGGACAGGTGTGCGATTAATCCTGAGCATTGCGACGTCGAATTCCCCGCCGAGCCGCTGCATGCAAGTCGCGAGAAGAGCTATTCCAGACTACGATTTGAGCTATCTCAGCTTTCTTCCGAGTGTGTCCTTCATTGTTACTCCTCCCCTGCTTTGTCCGTTATTTCTCCGGGGCTAATGATACTGAAGGATCCTCAATATGGCCATGAAAGTACGGAAACCACCGTACTCTGCTGTCACTGATCTAGATGTTAGGCTGTATGTCCTCCTGCTTGATAAGTGCAAAACAGGTTTAGATGCTAACCCTACCGAGGGCCGACTTTGAACGCAACCTTCCCTTCTCCCTTCGTTGTCGAGCAGCGTTCCTATCCATGCCCTCTCGGTACCCCCACGTCCAGGCGGCAATCGAGGCATCACCAGAACCATCTCCAAGGTCAATGACCATCTCTTTCCAGGTTTGTCTGCCCATCCCGTCAATTCATGCGTCCGCTGATTCAAGCAGCAAAGTAATCTTGCACTTAACATATCTGAGACGATAATCAACCTGCATCGGCCTTATTATGCTAAAGCGCTCTACGACATCAACGAACGTACCAAATCCATATATGCGCCCTCATTTCTCACAGTGATCGAGCGTTGCGGGGTAAGCCCTTCCTGTAGGCTAGCCAGTTATGACCTCCACCTCACATTGGTAGATTATCATTGCTATTGTTGATGACATTCATACCCGTTTCCCCGCGGTCAGCACTAGACAATGGAACTTCTGGGTAGGTCAATCTACTCCTTTCGTAAGCGAGGGACCAGAAACCTGACAGTGTTTCGCATCCTAGTATCACGTGTTCGGTTCAGCTCTCTGCTTAGGGACGTTAGTGTTGCGCGATCCCCAAAATTCGATGGCTACCTTCGCTCTTACCCAGGTTGATGCCGCGATCAATCTATTTACCTCTTTGGTTCAGCACGGCGCCAACACTCCGAGATACTGCCGTAATCTGCAGTGGCTTTCGAAACTGCGCGCTCGGGCATCGTCCAAGATTGCCACAGTGTCTACCGCCACCCAACAGGTTGACTCGCAGCGAGACCAAGGCGATCCGGACGGACAGGAAATTGGTCGGGAAGACAGAGAGGATAGTGAGGATGTTGAGTTACTCGGTTGGCGGACTAGGTTGATTGAACGGGCTGGTCAAGGTCGTCCGACTATCCGCACTATTCAGCTTGCTGAGACGCCGACCGATGCTTATGAGAGCTTAAATGTCTCGAACGCATCGCCGCATGGGCATCCTCAAGGTGAGTTGGGAATAGGCAATAATATCATGATGCCGGGCTCATCCCTTCCTATGGTGACCCCCGACTCGACAAACGATCTCGTAAGCATCATTATCCCAGCATTCGCCCATTATTCGAACTGACAGATACCACACAGTTACAAGACTTTTGGGATCCAATGCTGCTACAGGATATATTGGGAGGCATTCCAGTGGAGTAGGCAGATGTGGGTGATGACTTCGGGACCGAGTTTCTTCAAAATGGCTACAGTCTTCAGTAGGGATGCCGGGCTACTACAACCATTCTGCATGGTCTCAACCGCTCAAGTTCCTTGTGTCCCTTCTTTTTTTCTTATATTGTAACGGAGCCAATATTTGTTCCAAAAAAATGTGTACCTACCAAGTCTCGTACGATGTTCGTATTTTCTTGATTTACCATGTTGAGCAAAGGTATATTATACAGAGTACCAGTTTTCAAAGCTTCAGAAATTATAGCTAAAGGCTTTTAAACATTCCGATGCCTCCACTCAGGGTTCTGCTACACGCGACTGGGTTCGTTCACAATACCAGAAGCTTACGCATCACTTCAACTTTGATCCCATCTCAGAATGTGCTGCATTTTAGGTTTAATCTAATTCCAACAACCGCATACGCCCGTCTACAAAGGCCCCGTGGTAACATCTAAAAGGCTGCCAAAACAAGAAAGGATGCATATGATTTCCACCTACAGTTCTGTCTATGGGCGATGATGGCCAGCTGAAGAAAAGACCTGCACAAATATGATTAGGAAAACTATTAGTTTATTTTACCGACTGGTTTTGTATTTAAAATATTAGGCCTTGTCCTTCGCAACTTCCATGATGGGCAGGCCATTGTCGTCAAAGTATACTGGTACGCCATTGCGGAACGAGTGCTGTAGAGCAGTGGCAATCTTAGCCGCCTCATAGGCATCCTCAGGAGCGCAGGTGAGAGGCTCGCCGTCAAGGACCGCGGCCGCAAATTCTTCCAAGTCTTTGATGAACGATTTATCGTAGAGGACGAAAGCATCTGGGGTTGTAGCCGTACGCACACCATGCGAATCACGAATCTCAACACGGTTAACAGTGGAATTGGCATTGATGACCGAATGGGCCTTAGTCCCGCACACGCGGGTCATCCCCTCGAAGCCGTTGGTGAGAGTGCGGCCCAAGTGGAAGGTGAGGATCTTGCCGTTGGCGAATTCAACCAGACCCCATCCGTTGTCGCAGTCGCCATACTTGGCAAGCTCGCCATACACAGCCTGTTGGCCCATGGCAATGACTCTGTTGACCTGTTTCTTGGGATTTGTGAGGCCCGACTTGACATCCAGGTAGTATCTGCCAATGTCAATCTGTGCGGTGTAAGCGACTGAGCCCTACAGAGACTAAGTAATAATGGAAATATGACTGACATCATGGACCCCCATATCAACAAAAATACCTCCAGACTGCTCGGAGAACTTCACAAAGAAGCCTATGGAAGACGGTTAGAACTCACTAGGCTGTCGGTAATTGTTTGAAAGATAGCTCACCTGTAGGATCCTGCTGGTCAATGCAGGAGCTCTCCACCGCGTGAATATCACCGAGTAACCCATCCATGACCATCTGCTTCGCCTGACGATACGAATCATCGTCTATTCTAGATTAGTCGATAGGTCTTCGTGATTCAGCACGGAAAATTAAATGCTTGACTTACACCGTCGACAGAAAGGTACCAAGAATTTGAGGTGAGGCTTAGAAGCGGCTTTGGCGACGACCTCCTCTGTAGTGATGACATCTACCGAGATGGGTTTCTCACACATCACATGCTGGATCACAGGTTAGCCATTGATCCCACACATGTAGGCAGTCGCTAGTAAGCTCACCAAACCTAAATCAAGTGCTTTGAGGATCAAGGGGGCATGGGTAGCAGTGGCCGTCGAGATCAAGACAGCCTCGGCACCGCTATTTTTCATGCAATTTTCCGGATCATCGAAGAACTTCACAGATGAAGGCAGGTTTGTCGCCGCCCACTCATCCGCCCCCGGTTTTGTGTCGCAGGCAGCGACAAGCTCAATGCGAGGTTGCTGGAAAGCCAGAATCCGAGCACGAATGGCACCTAGCCGGCCCAGGCCGATCAGAGCGATTTTCAAACGAGGTTGGGTGGTCATGGTGATATGAATGCTTGGTGGTGCATGCAAATTTGTGTGGCGCTGAAACAGTTTGCTTTTATGTCAATTCGAGCCTATTTTTAACCCCAGACATGGTTGCGGGGTCTTGATTAGGGTCCGATGTATGCATTCATTGTTCAGTCAATGTCCGATGGCCCGATACTTTCACCCGATCTGCTTTAAGTCCGACTTTTGTGGGGTCCGATCGGACATGCGGATATACCAAGAGAACAAACCGATGACAGAAAGAGAGCGTTTGGGGAGCGATTCGGACTCCTCCTATGGCAATCTCCTTTACATCTCGATGTCTTGAGCTAGGGGCTTCTTCCGCTTTTCACTAGTTAGAAGATGGTTTGGCGTTACAATCAATATTCCTAAATGGAGACCTTCAACTAACACAAACTGGATCTAACTAGGAACATCAATATTTCCAAGTCCTCTCGTGTTGAAATTATATTTTCAGTACTATCTACTGGTCTTGATTGGAGTAACTCAACCAAGCGCCACAGGAATAACAATGAACGAGAAATAGAGAAAAAAACGAATAAAAAAAAATTTCATTTTTGTAAACTGATACTATTTGTATTCATGTACACGTTCGGATATATATATGAAGCAATGCCGCCGGACCATCTACCGGCCCCCAACAACATGATCCGATCACTACTACTACTAGTAGTCAGTACTATGTACTGTAAAGCTCATCTGGCTAGAGTGCTAGTGCTGCAGAGCTGCATTATAGAAGACATGAACCGTAGGATTAAAAACCTCTAACTGTGCAACGGCAATATTTCAGTTGAAGCTACGACAAAGCCTGAGGCATTGAGTCATGCCTGGCGTGTGCAAACTAAGCGGTAGGGATTCTGCCGGGCGATGTCATTCCTGATTTGGTAGGCGGAATTGCCTCTGATGGAAACACAAGCCGTTGTCATATTGAGTCGATGAGAATACGATTATCACAGGAGCTGATGTCAAACGCTTCCCACAGCAAAAAGCCTCTCAATCGAATTTCACCTCGCTATACGCAACCACCATTCCCGCCAACTCCTCCAGATTCGGCGCACTCGTGATATCTAGCGCTGAAACCTCGGCCGCAAACGCCCGCGAGACCCATTGGCGCATCTCCACCGCCAGCAACGAGTCCACCCCTTGTAGAGCCAGCGAGCGCTGCTGGTCGATCTCGGATGGCGACGTCAGACTCAACGACCGTGCAAGTTTTCGCGTCAACCCTTCGATCACCACGGTGACCGCGGCTGAGGAAGAATCTGCCCGCGCAAATGCCCGGTGCCAATTGCTGGGTGAGGTGTCGCCGCCGGGGTTGATGGGATTGTTATCTGCGCCGTCGGTCTCCCCTGGTCCCGTCGCTTCTTGCCGGAGGGTTTGGAACATGCTGCGTTCGGTCAGCCACGTTGGTGTCTCGTGGCCATGAGCCCGAAGCTGTGCCGGTGTAACCACTCCGACGAGAATCTGTGGTTTGCTGCTAATGGTCGTGGTGACTGGATTCGCCGCAGGATCACAGCACCGCTCCAGGAGGGCCAGGAACTCGGCCTCGCTGATCCCAGCCATACTGGGGGCCGCATCCACACGCATGGCCAAGTGTTCTTGCTCAGCAGCAACTCCAATCTCGCGCATCCATCCCAGATCGAGCGCGACCGCGCGCTGACCCAGAGACCGACGGTAAGCCGCAAATGCATCCTGAAAGGTATTCCCCGCTGCGTAGTTGGCTTGTGAAATGTGGCCAATGACACCGGCAAGCGAGGAGAGAAGAATGAAGAAGTCGAGATCGGCAGGGAGCTGCGCGTGCAGGTTCTCCGTACTTTTCACCTTGGACTGGAGAGTAGTATCCCACTGACTGAAGGTCAGACTTTCGAAGATCGTGTCCTGCAAAACCATTGTTCCTTGGATACACCCTCGGATCGGAGGCAGGTCCCGGCACTCCTCTAGAGCCCGAGTCAACGCCTCGGAAGAAGTCAGGTCACACCGGGGAGCCCGGACGCGAACTCCCTGATCGGTGAGTTCCCGAATGAGCTCTTGTGCTGCGGTTGCCTTGGGACCCGATCGAGACAGCAGGATCAGATTCTTCGCCCCCATGGATGCCATCCATCGAGCGGCGCTTCGCCCTAGGCCCCCGAGTCCACCGGCAATCAAGTACGTTGCCTCGGGAGGGAATGAATATCTGGGGACATGTCGAATGGACGTCTAGAATGAATTTCAACCAGTTAGTGCCTGCAAAGGTCTGAAGGACGGAAGTTTAACTTACTTGTACGAGGTCGGTGGGGGTCATGTTGATCACCAACTTGCCCACATTTTTGCCGCTTTGCATCAAGCGGAATGCTTCCTCTGCCGATGAGAGGGTGAATTCCTGAAGTGGCCAGGCGGGCTGCAGTGTGCCAGCCGTGACCATCTCCACGACCGGCCCCAGCGATTCCTGGATGATATACGGTCGGTCATAATGCATCTGGTCGATGGCTACTACCGAGAAGGAGACGTTGCGCCCGAAGTTGCGCATTGGCAGCTTGGAGTTTGATTGAATATCGGACTTGCCCAGTTCCACGAACCGTCCGTACGGGGCGATGCACTCCCACGAGGCAATGAGGCCATCGCCGGAGAGCGAGTTCAGCACGACATCCACACCACGGCCACCAGTCAATCGCATAACATGGCGCTGGAACGACGTGTCTCGACTGTAGAATATATGCTCCTTGGGAATGCCATACAGCCGCTCAAGCAAGTCCCGTTTGTCGTCTGAGCCGACCGTGGCAAAGACCTTAGCCCCCAGGGCTTGGGCAACTTTGATGGCCATTTGCCCAGTACCCCCAGCCCCCGAGTGAATGAGCACTGTCTCTCCCTTCCGTAACCGTGCGATCTGCACCAGGGAATGATATGCAGTCACGCCGCCGAGGGGGATCGCTGCGCCCGCGGCAAAACTCAGGGCATCCGGGATCTTCGAAACAAATTGGTAGTGGCAACGAACCAGGGTGCGGAAACAGTCGAGGAGGACGGCACAGACCCGGTCTCCTGGCTTCAGGTCCGAAGTTGCTGCCGCACCCACCCGGGTCACAATCCCTGAGCATTCTGTACCGATGCTGTCGCCGTCACTGAGCCGGCCCAGCAGGACAAAGATATCGCGGAAGTTGACCCCCACCGCTTTCACCTCGATTTCCACTTCATCATCACCGAGTGGGCGCTCGATGGCCCCGGTGTCTTCAACAAAGAGCATCGCTTTGCTCTCCACTGACCCCGGGTTCGCGATCGTACAGGTCAATGGAGGGCCCTGCTTGAACGGACGCACCTTAGGCGGAGCCTGCGTTTGTTCGAACAGAGCATCGTTTAACTCTTCTGCTTCAGCCACGCGACCGATGTGCAGCACTCCATCCTGCTCTCGGTAATCGAGCTCACTGGCCTTGGTAGCCTGTTGCTCGAGTCTCGTGCCCATGATCTGATAGATATGTTTTGCCCACACGGCAGGGTTGGCGGCATGGTCTTCCAAGTGTGCGGTGATAAAGGAGAGTCGATCATTCTCAGTGCACAGCACTCTCGCCAGGCCATCAACTATGTGACGCCGGGGTGCGTGAGGCGACTCCTCATTTCCTGCAGTAACCCAAACAACGTCTTGGGCTTTACAGAGGAGGCTGTGGAGGGCTTTATAAGTGGTTTCATTGAGATCGACCAGGAAAGGCTGTTCTATCTCAGGGAGCATGACCACCAAAGAGCCGTCCGTGGAAGTCGATAACGTGTCCATATCGCTGAGCGAGCAAATCTCAATGGCGTATCCAACTCTGAGGCTCGTATCTGATAATATGCTCGCTACCTGGGCTTGTAAGCGGGATTCAGGATCAATGACGAGGATAGTCCGCTTCAGAGGAGGACTGCAGTTTATGGCCATAGTGCCGGTTGCTGTTGTAGCCATAACATTGCACCCCAAATCATGCGGAAACGAGATTTCAACTCCTGAAAAGCCGTTGGAGGTGAGCAGACTGTCCCAGCCTTGTACTGAGCATGTGTCTTCCCACCATTCTGGTAGGGTTCCGAATACAAAGCCCGATCTCAATGAACCTCCTCGGACCATGTCTAGGATCAGGAGTGTGCCGCCGCTGTGAAAGAACCATCAATACTATCGCCCGCATTTTATGGTGGACGGGTTTACTCACGGTTTGAGTAGTTTCCGAGCGTTTCTGACAAAGGAAGCCAGGCCTTGGACATGACCAGAGACCTGGTTATTTGACCGTTAGTACCCTGTCTAGACAAAAGTCGAAGCCCCCGACGTCAAGACTCACCCATGCAGACACAACCACATCATAGCTAGCAAGGTCAAATTCTTGCGCTACTGGGTCTTGATCGATATCGAGTACTCTGTATGCGACTTTGCGACCCAGTGCGGCTAAGCGCTCTGGGACTTCCTGAAGACATCGGTCCGATCTGTCAGTGTAATCGTAAAGTGAGAAGCGATGCGTCTCTGTTCCATCTACACCATGGTGTGTTAAAGCACTTATCAATTGCGGGGCCAGCGAGCCGGTGCTGGCGTTGACTTCTAGAATCCTCATTTGCGGGGTTTTGTGGGCCAACGCATCGATGTAACGGTGCAGAGCCTTGTCCTTATCCAAGATCTGGTCGCAAAGGAGTTGACGATGCTGCACAGCAGCATGCTCCGGCGTTCCTTGTTCGCCATCCAGGATTGGGCCGGCCTCAATATCCCCGTCAAGAATCGAATCCAGCAATCTTCCGAAAGTGACGTATAAATGCCCCGCCGAGGTCTGGTTCAACACGCGGTCTTCAAGGGCTTGGTCTCCAGGGCGGTCTTGCATAGTATCACAGGTCGTAGTGGCAAGCTTGCGCTCCAGCCATTCAAGATACCGTTGCAGATGGACAGGCAGGTTTAATCTAGCTTGGCGGTCGGCATACCTTTCCACAGCTCGACGTGCGTATTGCATAAGGAGATAATCGGTCTCTTCTGCACAGTCGAGCCCATTGGTGGCTCGGACTCCAGCCCCATTTGTCTCCCCGTGAGAAGGGCGTTGACCGCAGTATTCCCGTAGCTGCTCACGATTCATTAGAGTCAAATCCGGCTTCCAGTCGATCGAGAAGCATAGTTCTCTCCGTTGTGCCTCTCCCACCAGCGCGTTGTTACTAGACATGGAGGTGGTTTCCATCCCCGAGATCCACAACCGCAAGTTACCGCTGCTGTCAACGGCATATACGGAGGTGTCCGTACCTCGCAGACCCTTAAACCGACTGTGTGCCACAGCATGCAGGGTGTCAATGTGCTCTGCGGAGGCCCCGGCGCCAGAAATCCAAGCCTCGCGCACCCGAGTCGACACTAGACCTGTGGTGACGAGTTTCTCGCCTCCCTGCGTAAGGGCTACCCAGCCTAGTTGACCCAGACCGTCCAGTGTTGAGGGATGAACCATGTGCGGCTCTGGAGCATTTTCGGATTGCTCTGCGGTCCACTCGAAGGGCTTGATCGTCCCGGTCGAGATATTAGATCCCCCCCACTGTAGATCATCCATGACTTGGAACGATGGTCCATAGTGCAGCCCATTGGCTTGAAAGGTCTTGTAGATCTTGCTCGTAGGCACGTGCATGTGGCACTCTCGACGAGCGGTTTCCCACTGCTCTTTGTAGAAGGCCTCCTCTTGCTGCAACTGCAGAGCCACGGTATCCGCCCTTGTCACTTGCTGCTGCTGCTGCTGCTCCGCGATGGTCGCACCGGTGGATTTACCCTCATACTGGATTGAGATTTGCCCGCGGCAGTTTGTCTGCCACCGATCGCCCACCTCTGTGTAGATTTGGAAGTCATAAGCATGGGACAACTGGTCCTGGGTCTGACGCAAGGGCCTCATGTGCAGATGCGTCACAGTCTTGTCGCCACCTGGCCTGATGACTATGGGATTCACAAAGACGGAGTCATGTAGAAAGTATCCGGAGATGACTCTTCCTTTCTCGGCCAACTGCTGGGCCCCTTCGATGGCCATGACGATCATGCCCGTAGCTGGATAGATGGCCTTGCCATTTACTGCATGATCCAGTAGCCATGGAGTTTCGGTCGCATCAAATATCTTTCTCCATCTGCTCTCCAGTGGGGTGGAATCCGGAAAAGGGGCTCCGAGCAGCTCGTGCCTTTTGTGTGGCCGGAGTCGGATGTTCTTCGTGGCTTCTGGTTCGAACCAGTACCGCTTCGTGTGATTGAAAGGATACTCGGGGAGGTTGGTGATGATCCCCTCAAAGCCCGATCCTGTCTTTTTCTGGGTCTGATTGATCTCTCCCAAATCTAGTTGGTAACCAAGCGAAAACAGATTGCCTGCCATCGTCTGGAGGGAGTGAATGGACGGGCTATGCCGATCAAGAACACTGTAGTACCGGACGACCGGGCTTTTAGTCTTCTTGTCAACCACACCTAAATTTTCTCGAAAGGGCCGTTTTAGGGCGCTATGAGGTCCGATTTCGATCCAGTCACTGATAACCACATTGTGTGTCACGGCGCCCAGCCTTTTGGGTCTTTGTTGGCGTCCCTTGCGCACCGAAGAGTGAACGAGTGCCTGGACCATAGCGGCAGAGAACTGCACCGGGCTCACCATGTTCTGTACCCAATACCTCGCAGTCAATAGAACGGCCGTGTTTTCGACTTCCATGCCAGTGATGGACGAAACCATTGTTATCCCTGCTGTACCTCGGCTGTTGAAGTCAGGTTGCGACCTGAGATTAGCCAGAGCGTACTCATACTCTGTCGCAACCTGCTGCATTTGGGGGCTGTGGTATGCCACCCCTGTCCTCAGGCGGTGCGACACGATAGTTGTCGTTATGCTGCTGTCCACAATGGATTTGAATCGATCGATTGCGACTGCATCTCCCGATATTGTCACATTGTGCGGGCTGTTGATACACGCAACGTGAATGTTGTCGATGTTCAGCTCCGATTTGACGCGGTCCAGGTAGGGTTCCGCATCAGATACGGAAAGGTCCACGGCCAGCATGGCTCCTGCACTTCTGGTGGTAACCTCGGCGTTCTCCCGCAGACGGCTGGCAAAGACGCCTCGGAAATACGACACCTTGCATGCAGAGTCCAACGATAATGCCCCGAGCGCATATGCGGCGGCGATCTCGCCCGAGGAATGACCGATCACCATTCGTGCCCTCAGTCCAAAGGATGCCAGCAGTTCCACCAAAGCGATTTGCAATGCGGTAGTTAGGGGCTGCGCATACTTGGGATCGTTGATATCCAATGTATTGTGAGGATCGAGCAAAGCATCTGGATAATAGCAACATGAATCAGCAATTGATTCCAGGCCTCAAACTGTCGTAGGGAAGACCAAGAAGATTTATCATGGAAACAGAGGGCACTGACCGTAGATCGACCACTCGCTCCCAAAGCTGCTATAGGCCTCCTGGCATTGATCCATGGTAAAGCGATAGATGGGGTACTTGAGGAGGTCTACTCCCATTCGCCGATACTGTGCTCCTTGACCCGTGAATATATACCCCAAGCCCAAAGATTTGCGTTCATTAACACGGACTGGCTTGGATATGGCGGACGGCAATTGATCGCGTAGGAAGTCAAGTGAGCCATCAGCCACTGCAAAGGACCTCCAGTTTAGCTTGCTTCTCCTTTGCGCCAACATTGTGGCTAATCTTTTGACGAAAGAAACTTCTTCGTCTCGACCGCGGCGAAAGGATGGAAGGCTTTGGAAGTACCGCGTGTAAGCATTTGCCATCCGCTGGATGCCTGCTTCGTCTGAGGTGGAGAAGATGAGAAGCTGAGATAACAATCCATCTGCTGATTTTGGTTCGAACATCGGTGAGGCAAGGGACCCCTCCAATCCATTGACCTCGACTGTTGTTCTGCACAGCCCGTTCTCGATGGTACCACTATGTGTAGGGTCCGGGACAGTGCAGTGGGAGGCCGAGGCAAGCAGCCCGCGCTCGAGGAGATAGTGGTAGGCGTCATCAAGAATGGCATGAGAATTCGAGCCCCCGAAGCCAAAAGAGGCTACAGAGGCACGTCGTAGCCCCTTTGTTGGCCACGGAATGAGATCAGTGGGAACCCTTAGGTTGAGGAACTCGGCATCGATGTTGGGGTTTAGATGCTCGAAGTTGGCATTGGGTGGAATGAGCCCTTTTTCTAATACTAGAATGGTTTTGACAATGCCAGCAATGCCGCTGCCTCCTTCGAGATGTCCAATGTTCGATTTCACTGCTCCTCTGTTTTAAGATGTGAGTAAGTGATGTCTGAGTGATGTAGACCGCAACTCACATGTACAGAGGATCTTCCGGAGAGCGAAAGGCTCGGAAGACGCTTCCTATGGCATCAGCCTCAATGGGGTCTCCTATCGCCGTACCAGTCCCTGTCAAGTGGTAAACATTGTCAGTTAGCGATATCATTTCGGGCATTATGCAGTAGGAGCTGTGACGTATCCCTTTGGACAAAGCTTACCATGCGCTTCGAAGAATCTCGTCTCCAGGCGATCCAAACCGGCTTTCTTGTATGTGTCCAAGATCAAGCGGGCCTGGGAATCTTTACTCGGCTGGGTTAAACCCGGTGTGTGGCCATCCTGGTTCGACCCCGTAGATCGGACCACGGCGCGGATGATGTCTCCATCACGTACCGCATCCTCCAGCCGCTTGACTACCAACACACCTACTCCTTCACCGCGCCCATATCCGTTAGCACGTGCGTCGAAGCTAAAGCATCGGCCGTCGGGTGAGTTGAAACTCATGTTCATGAGGGAAAGGATGGGTTCAATGCCAATCAGAATGTTAGATCCGGTCACCAGGGCCATGTTCGAGTCCCCGTTTCGCAGACTCTGGCACGCCAGATCCAACGCCATCAGGCTGCTGGAACAGGCTGAGTCGAGGTTCACCGAGGGGCCCCGGAGATCGAAGAACCAGCTCAGCCGATTGGCGAGCATACACGCCGTAGATCCTACTGCTGTGTACTTGGGGATAACATCTGGGTCGTGCGCGATGATGTGCCTGTAGTCGTCGGCCATGCAGCCGTTGATGACCGCGGTCTTCGTACCAGTCACGGCTTCCATAGGTATCCCAGCTATATCGGCAACTGTTAACACCTGTCTGTAGGCTCTGCTGAGGCATAGACATCTAGGGGGGAAACTTTGTCCTACATACCATTCTCCAGCGCCCGATATGCAGTCTCCAGCAATAGGCGAGCTTGAGGGTCCATGGCACACGCTTCGGTTCCCGAAATGCCAAAAAATGCGGCATCGAATAACCCACAGTCCTCTTTCATAAAATGTGCACCTCGTACAAACCCCTGTCATCGGCGGTCAGGTATTTTGGACCAGAGGTAGGGAATTGTAGGGGTGCTTTAAGTGAAATCACCTTGGAGCTGCGGCCAGCAAAGGCCTCCAGATTGAACCGCTCTGTCGGCCATTCCTCCATAACACATTGCTTTTCCGCTAGCATCGACCAGAACCCCTCCGGTGTGTCACCATCGCCAGGAAACTTGATGGAGAATCCCACGATTGCGATGTCTTGCATGATGATGTCCTAGATTTATTTTCTCTAGAGTTCGGGGTTTTGGGGGGAGAGCAGTTGATCAAGGTCTGGTAAGGTTTCCTGCTTTTTCACAATATTCTTACATTGCAAGGGAAATACTGTATGTACAACAACGTCCGTGATGCTTAAGTACCTCGACCACAACACAGCCCCACTGGTAATACAAATTTGATATCCTCTCAGGGGGCCCTCCTCAGGATTCCGGCTGAGTACAGCGCAATGATCCACAAAGACATCGTTGGTGTATACTCCAGACTCGTAAGCACAAGGCTTATGGGAAACCAATGAAGCAAGAGGCTGGGGCGATATCTCAACTTCGCAGCTACTGCCAGTGAAGAAGGCCAGGATATCACTACCCTATTGGTCCTTATGATGAAACCGATGATTGCCTGGGAGACGATGTGGAGGTTTGGATGTGATTACTGCAGCAGTGACAAATCACTGTGGTGGCCTTCGTGCGTTATGTACAGTATTACACTTATAATACCCACCGGAATTGCATATAAGGGGACTAAAGCAGCCGATAGTAAGCCCGCAGCTCTGTCGTTTCCCTCCTACTCACCACTTTTACACCTCCTGGTCCCCTGTTCACAGACATATGGAAAACACCTCATTCATTCTATCACTCCGCTATCGAAGAAAATAAAGACAACGAAAACAAACATGCGTTTTCTGTGTCTTCATGGCATGGGCACCAATAGTCGAGTAAGCGAAGATTAGTAGAAGGACCTACGACGGTGGTATGACCCCAAGCTGACAGCGCAAGCAACAGATCTTCGAGCTACAGACTGGTACGTTGCCACCTACCAGACTACCTTGTCTCTAGAGAGGGGGCTGTGTTACCATGGTCAGAGAAACCGGCTAAACAGTGTGATGCCAGCAGCTGCTATCCGCCAGGGTCTAGGAGACGGTCACAGCTATGAATGGTTAGACGGATCAATCAAGACGGAAATGGCCCCAGGTGAGATTCCAATTTAGTATCCTCCTTCCTGTACCCCTCTCCAGATGCCGGGATCAAGGGGCACAGAAGCAAGCCAGGCTTGATTTAGTAGCCTTGCAAGGTTGCAATGTCGAAGCTAAGCGTGAGAACCCCACCAGGGATGCAGGACCTTGTCGCGCCGGACGATGAATTCCTCATGTACGTTGATGACACGGCGGAGACCCGCCGACAGGTCCTAACGGATATGGACAATTTCCTTGCCATGGAGACAGAACCCTTCGACGGGCTTTTGGCCTTCTCACTGGGTGCGGGCTGTGGTGCCAGCTATCTGATCCACAAGATGCAGCAGGGCACCCCGACCAACCGGCTTCCGTTTCGCTTTGCCGTATTCTTCTGCGGCGCACCAGCGCTATTTGGGCGACCAATTCGGGAGACGGTTGCTGCACCGAGCATGGATGCTGAGATAATTGGTATAGACAAGGCCAGGGAAGGCGACAGCGGAAAGCCGTCGGAGGTGATCGAAATCCCCACCGCGCACATTTGGGGGCGAAATGATACGCTATGGGGCTATGGCCCTGAGCTGAGCCGGTGGTGCAAAAGTGAGAATCGAGAAATCGTTGTGCATGATGGTGGACATGAGATCCCAGGGCCACGCGACCCTGTCACGTTGGCCAGGTGCCTTCAGGCAATCAAGCGAACGATCGCAAGGGCGGGAGGTGACGAGTAAGCAAGCAAGTAAGCAGTACATGTCCATGTATCTAGTGATGGAGGGTACTGTGTAGATCTTCGTCTTTCTCATCATAGCAGACAGGATACACAGCCTTGTCGAAGGAAATATCTGCCTCGCATCAAGTAAATGGCTTGTCGATCATGGCCCGGTCAAGGTCTCATTGGTTCATTGGTAAGGCTGGCAAAGACCGGCTGTCGGAGGTTGCAAGGAATATGCAAGTGTGGAATGCTATCAAGGAGCTGAATTCATTTTGCTGGACATAGATAGTTACAAAGTAAGCACTAAGTAGTCGTGGTTTGGATCTCATCGCCTGAACAATATGTACTTCTTACTCCACTCCTTGCTTGGCGCCCATTCACGTAGATCTCATGTTATGAGCGCACCGTACCCCGCGTAACTGAGTTTTCATTAGCAAAAGTCCCCTGATAATCACGAACTCAGCCCCACCAGCCTTGAAATAGATTAAATGTACCCCTCAAGGCTGCCACTAGTATCCAAAGTATAGCATCTAAAGGACTCTCTTCGCCCTCATGAAGATTAGTCGGCCCGAGCCACGCTCCTTCCGCAATCCTGACTGCGAGTTTGTCGGTGCAAGGACCAACGGCTATTCATCCAACACGAACAACCGTTCACCTTGGCGCTAACACATAAGCAAAAATCTTAAAGGTTGAAAAGAGTATTTTACTACAACACCCAAATTTCTTGCAGGAAAGTCAGACGAATTACAATTCGGCATTGTCTACGAGGAATACTCCCAGCCGCTGGTGTTGAACAATCCGATGACTTCGAGACACGCACTAATTTCTGACACGCAGGAGACGGGAAGAAGGTATTGTTCTCACAACGAATGAAGCTCTCATACACCCTCCCCCAACCTTTCTGCGCTGTAAGACAGATCACTTGTGGACTGGTCAGTGGTCCCTGGTGCACTGGCGAACGATGTCAGCGGATACTGGTCCGGTGGGCCTTTTCGTTGCCGATGGCGCTCGTGCTCCTGATGCTCCTGCTCCTGCTGCTGTTGCTGTTGCTTGATCTTGCTTCCCTCCTTGGGAACCTCCATCATGTAAGAATCGCCTGAAAGGCCGCCGCCCCCGCGACCGCGACGGTGCGAAAGGCCCCCACGACTGGCCACGAGATTTTGGAGCGAGCTCCCCCACTTCGTCATCATCTTGTTCTGAAGCAGCCTCTGGAAAAACTTTGGGGATGAAGGGAGACATCCGGCGATGATACCGGCCACCAACTCGGGCAGGGTCCATAGGCCGGCCATGTAGCTGTAGTAGGCAATGTTGTTGGTCGTCGTAAATAGTAGCACGGCATACGCAAGCCGCGTGATAGCTGATGCACAAGCTCTGCTCGGCTTATGTGAGAAGGAATGCTAACCATTAGAATCGGCGACATAGGGAAAAACGTACAGAATTCCGAATAGGAAGACGGTCGAGACGGCAAGCTTTCGGCGGAGAGCCATCTGAAGTCGCCAGATACGAGTTTGAGGCAGGACCAAGATGATCAGATCGAAGAAACCATTCACTGAGCTCGC
Organism: Aspergillus welwitschiae; assembly: GCF_003344945.1. NCBI lineage: Eukaryota > Fungi > Ascomycota > Eurotiomycetes > Eurotiales > Aspergillaceae > Aspergillus > Aspergillus welwitschiae. The sequence continues at coordinate 121,727 of NW_020798743.1, read as the reverse complement.
AATCACATTCAGTAGACGGACGTTCATGCACTTGCCAGAGATCAGAACATCCCACGCAGCCGCTATCGGACGGCAGGAGAAGATCTCCACGAAGGTACTGATCACGTAGAATAGGAAATTAATCCAAATCACGGTATGGCAGAACCAGTAGAAGGTGTCCTTCCGGTGACAGAAGATCTCGACCAGCTGCAATAGGATGGACGCTTTGATAAAGAAAATGCAGATACCATACAAAACCGACCCAACACGAAAGTACTAAAGAGACAAAGGCCAAGGCAGGATTAGCTTAATACACACCTGGGGGTTCATGCATCAGAGAGTGAGACTCAAACTCACGTAGAGCATTTTAATGAAGTCTCTCATGGTCATATTCCACTGATCGACCCTTGGGGCGACATTGCCTAATAACCAAGCTGGAACGAAGTACCCTATGAAGCCGAGCTGTCCAATTTCACTAGTAAGATAACCATTTATAACAATGTTGGGTTGTTATGGTATTACCCAGGCGATGATCATCATATCTGTATCATAGGTCAGAAGAGAAAACAAAGACGGCGGTGAGGATTCTTCTTAGAAGAGAGAAGTGCTCACAGTCAGACATTCTGACGTGTCGTACGACACACGCTTTCGTATATATACGAATGATAAAGCACAAAGAAGCCACGATAAAGAGGACGAGGTGAACAATACGCCCGACGGCATGCATATTGGGGGGATCTGAGAGATTGGGTGTCTTCCCAGCAGGAGGGTAGCCAGCTGGACCATTAAGAATGGCTTCGCGTTGTGCGGAAGTGAGGGCGACCATAGTGTCCGGGTTGCAGTAAACCTGAAGAGCCTAGGGGAGGTGTAGGAAAATGGAAGGCTCTGGGGCTTATGAAACATATATGGGCATTGGTGCCTGAATATGTATTCCATTGTCAGAGCCAGAAACCCCTGTGAGCATGCATGCCAATTCATAGTAACTTCATACTGTATCCTCTTGCGTCAATGCGGAATCGTAGTAGCTGACCCCCCTTGGCCTGGCCTTTCCCCACTCATAACTAAGTACGCCGCACATACTAAATATATTAGTGTCCATATCCCTTCATGAGAAGCGTTGTTTGATCTTGATTCAAATTGACATTCTGAGGCTGTGCACACATGCTGTGTTGCTGAATATCGCAGACCTATATTTCGCCCCCAAGATTCTACACGTCGTTTCGGTTAACCTATTTTTGCCTTCCTTTATTCTCTTATATTCAGTTGTCGTCGGTATGTCGGGAAATAGGAAATCAGTCGAGGTCATGACAACAGGATACAAGGTGGAGCTGGAGGCAGAAACGATTCCTTCTACACACATTCAAGGCGCAAGACTTCACACAATTACTGCTGCGTATGTAATTTCACACTGATGCCATCAATGCCAACGGATGTTCTGACCATCTAGCCTTGCCGTCTGTCTATTTTTAACCAATCTGGAAATCCCGATCGTGACAACCGCCTTGGTCCGAATCACCGGGGAATTGGGAGGTTTGAATAGGATATACTGGATTACTACAGCGTATATGCTAGGATATGCCGGACTGCTTGTCATCTCGGCCAAGTTCAGCGACATATTTGGCCGCAAGTCATGCCTACTGGTCGCTGTTTTTCTCTTCGTGGTGTTTTCCGGGGCTTGCGGGGCAGCCCAAACCATGGAGCAACTGTAAGTCGACATACCTTGTTCGGGCCCTTTGATAGTCAATGACCGTGTGGTGCACTAGGATCGTCTTTCGTGCTTTTCAGGGTGTTGGCGGAGCGGGCAACTATTCTCTCTGTGCTGCCATTCTGCTGGACCTGGTCCCGACAGAGAAATATGCGACGTACATGAGTTCACTATCCCTGGTATACGCGATATCCTTACTATTTGGACCTCTGATGGGAGGGGGTATCTCCGACTCGTCCACATGGCGCTGGGTGTTTCTGTTGAATGTCCCTCCGGGCGCACTGGCTGGGATAGGGCTCGCTCTGGTCCTTCCCAATCGGTTCCCCTATCACAACGAACCATCCAAGGAGAAGACAATGTCATCCGTGCTGACATCATTGCGGCAAATGATTCAAAGAGTCGACTTACTCGGCTCCAGCTTGCTGTTAGTTGCAACAATTCTCCTGGTAACGGCTTTGGAGGAAGCCAATGAGGAATACACTTGGAATTCGGCTTTTACCATTGTGCTGCTTATCATCTCCGGACTGGCGTGGATCGCCTTTCTACTGTGGGAAAGACGGGTGACACTCTATTCTAAGCACATTGAGCCGGTCTTTCCGTGGAGGTTCGTTTGTAACCGAGTCTGGGTCGGAATGTTGTTGTAGGTCTTCTTTCTCTGCCATTGTTAACCCGGCTATTTCATTGACTGGCATCTCTGCCACCCTAAGAAATTCCGTCTGTCTGGGGGCAGTGTGGTTCTCGACCATGTTCCAGTTACCCCAGCGGTTCCAAATCGTCAACCAGCTTACGGCTTTCCAAGCGGCTGTCCGATTCATCCCTTTCACCGTGGCGAGTCCCGTGGCATCCGTCCTGGCACCGGCTATCGGAAAAGTGTTCAAGATTCCGCTGCTATACCTGGTAATCTTCGCGTCTTTGCTGCAGGTGGTTGCTTACGTCCTTCTGGGCACTCTCCCCGACTCACTGTCGATCACCTCGGCGCAGTATGGATACCAGGTCCTGGCCGGCTTCGGGTGTGGCATCAACATCACCCTGCTGATCCTGATGACACCCTTCACGATCGAAAAGCGAGACAATGCAGTCGCCATGGGGGCCATTACGCAGTTCCGAGTCATGGGTGGTTGCATTGGAATTTCTGTGCTGACGGCAGTGGCCAATGGTTACCTGCAGTCTCACTTGCAGCAATGGCTCACCCCGACCGAGATGCAGTTGGTCCTGCACTCCGCGGAAAGCCTTTCCACTCTCCCAGCGTCAGCACAAAGCCTAGTTCGCGGGACCTTCTCGGCCAGTTACAATCTGCAGATGAAAATTTTGGCGGGGTTCGCTGGGGGCCAGGTTCTGGCCTCGGTGCTTATGTGGCAGAGGGAACAAATCATCGTCTAATGTTAATTAAAGAACTTACTAGGGTGTTGAGGATTTCAGGCAAACACAAGGCTAGACTAAAATCCCGTGGGGAATGTCGGAGTGTCGATCTTAGTGTAGGATTGCTACGAAGTAAGCTGGCTGACTGGCTGCATGGGTGGGGAGTTACTAGGTTCAGCTACTGGGTCACTTAAATGTTAGATTCAGCAGCTCTCCCTCCCGAGGCCTTGAGTTATATAATATCTACTACTACTAGTATAATGAACCCTTACCTGAAATAGCATGTGAACAGGGGTCCATCTCCCCTTCTTTGTTCTCTAGTGGAAGGCGCAGCCTCCAGCGTGCATCAAGCTAGAGCCCTTCCCCGCCGTCATCTTCCCCTCATTCAATTCCAATCCCATCTCATATCGTCCCCCCCCTCGAGATTTACTAGTATCCTGTGCTTTTCCTCCTTTCCCCTCTCTCTCCTCCCACCGTTCCGACAACCGAGCCACAAAAAAAGCAGTGAAAACTCGCCTTTTCTACAGTCCACTGGTAATCCATTATCTGCATTGCTCCCACCTTGCCACAACCCCTCCTTCTACTACTCATGGCGGGTACCAGACTGAACGGTGGAATCGCCCTTGTGACTGGTGTAAGTCGGTTGTCGCTGTTTTGCTTCCATCGTATCGAGAACCCACAAAAGCAAAGATTAAATCAAATGTGACTGAGAACTCAATCTGCAGGCCGCATCAGGCATTGGGAAAGATGCCTGCTTCGCTCTCGCCGAAGCCGGCGTTGAAGCAATCCTCCTGGCGGACCTGAACCTACCTACAGAAACCACTCTCCAAGAGTGTCAAAAGTTCGCCTCCCACCCCAACTTCCGTGCCCTGTCGGTAGTGGTAGACGTCACCGATGAGGCCAGCGTCGACAATATGGTCCAGCGCGCCGTGAGCGAGCTCGGGCGTATTGACTACTGCGTGCACTCCGCCGGCATCTCTGGGAACTCGCGCACCCGCACCGCAACCCTGAACGTCGACGCATTCGACCAATCCATGAGAACCAACTCCCGCGGGACTATGCTGGTGCTGCGGGCCGTCTCCCAAGCCATGTCGCTGCAAGAGCCACGCTCGTACACCAGCACGCGCAGCAACACGACCCGCAGTCTGGGCCGCGGGTCGATTGTCGTGCTGTCTTCGATCAATGGCCTGATCTCAGTGCCCGGCATGATGCCGTATACGGCATCCAAGCACGCGACCATCGGGATCGCCCAAACCGCCGCCGTCGATAACTTTGAGCATCACATCCGCGTAAACATTGTATGTCCGTCATGGACCGATACTCCCATGATGCAGAAGACAATCAGCAACGTCCCTACCCTGGAGCAGGCCATTGCGAAACTGTGTCCCCTCGGGAGGATCGCCATGCCAGAGGAGGTATCTGATGCGGTCGTGTTTCTCTGTAGCCCCGCCGCTTCCTTTATCAATGGAGAAAGTCTGGTGATTGATGCAGGCTTCACTTTGACGGGGTTCCGGATGGGCCACTAAATGCTGCGATTGCAGTCGAGCGAGGTTTGGTAGATGCTAGGGCCATAAAAAGGATTGATTCCATCTGTAATCTCTTCGATGGAATGCGATCATTGATTCCTGCTGCCTAATACTATCTTTATAGCTTCGCGGGGTTTCCCAACGCAGGGTTTGACCGTTGCAAAGGGCCACTTTAATCCCTTCCATGCAAGTGAGACGCTTGCTGGCACGTTCCATATACGAGTAGCGGCAAAATGCATTCATACTGTAGGACTGCATTGGCCATGATCCAATGTCTGTATCTGAGTGACCTCGACACAGAGTGTGTACGGGAGCAAACCAGGGTTGAGCATCTAGGAGTACAATTAACACATCTAATCGTTGATAGCCGTCCACCCCATCGTGATACTGCTTTCCTTCAACACAAAACCCTAAATGGATGTCGGCATACAGAACTACCCCCTCCATGAGCACAAATTCCCGTGTCTGCTGCTCCCGCGTCGACTCCGTCAACGTAAACCCCTTGAACCGGGACTCCCGTGGGATCGAGGAACATGGTGACACCGTGCGGTGAGAGCTCGAAGGTCCGACGACAATGGTCTTGATGGTCGACTCATCGAGGAATCCACTACACATAACACCGAAGCACTTGGCCTCGAAGTAATGGGCAGCGGCGCACAGGCGGTTAGCCAGGACATTGTTGTACTTCGACCCAGCGGGGGCTGCCCCGACCGAGGAATGAGCGGAAGCAGCAGAAGCGTCCCCGCTCCCGCCCGCCGCCTGGAAAGGATTATCCAGCATTCGGGTAGGCCAGATGCATGGCCACGACGAGATATGAATCTGCTCCCGCTGCGTCATGTGAGTGAATCATGTCAGCTGGTTCGGATTGTCAATTCTGAGAAGCCCATGCCCATCACCGGGGCTCCAACCGACTTCTCAAAGGAAGTAGGCATCAGCTTGCGGTGGTGAACAGCAATGGAGCCGGTTGTATCGATGATGAGGTTCGAACTGTACCGACAAAGTAGTGCTGGTCGAGCTACGCTCCGAGATCCCAATTGTCACCACGGTGTTAGTCTCACAAGTGCCAGTTCGCAGTGCAGCAACCTCTTCACCATCGAGGGTAATGGAATGCGCCACCATGCGGGAGAACAGATGGTGGGCACGAAAGGGAGCAACGTAGGATTCCGTGAAGACAACCACGTGGGCGGTATTTCGCGCCTCTTGATAGATGAGGGAAACGGCTTTGCTCGTGTTTTTTGACGCGGACAGAAAGTGAGGCGCGACGTGGCAGGCTGCTACTCGGGTGGTGACCATGATGAACGAGTGTTTATTCTTAGCCCCAAGTTTCAGCACAAAGGTCTTTATATCCAGCAATGATGCGGCGTGATCGAGAAGGATGCACGACGTACACTAGCTATACTTTTATGTACATTACAGATCGCGGTGGCCGAAAGAATCTGTTTGAAACGACAAAGGTCTTGAAGATGGAGATACACCACTACCCAGTGTCTATCTCTTCAACATGTCCGCCTCAAGAACAACAGTCAGACTCCATTACATGCGCTGGCGCAAACATAGGCATGGCATCTTCCCACAAACTGTTTGACAACGCAGTCTTGTTACTACCATCGGCTTCCATGAGCATGATGATAGCATAGGGCTGCATAGAGTCATCGTATAAGGGTGCCTCCTGCTGGAAGCCGAACATGGCAGTACTGTAAAGGATACGGCCATCTTGGGTCCACACAGCATGGGCGTCACTCGCGATAGATGGGGTGAGCTTGGTAAGTTCACTGCCGTCGGGATTCATAGTGAAAATGTCGTAATTGTCGCCGATATTATCCAGGTTTGTGCGCCGGGTGAACAGAATCTTCTTGCCATCGGGAGAGAAGGCCGGAAGATTATCCCACTCGGTCGTGAGCTGCGTCACCTGCCGGGAGGGTAGATCAACAATGGCCAATCCGGTCGTACCAACAGTGGTACCATTGGAGGCAGTGCCAGGCCAGGTTCGGAAAACTACCTGAGTGCCATCATAATTATAGGACGGGAATCCGTAATTGGTAATGTTGTTGCCCGCGAGAAGCGTCACGCCCGTGCCCTCCGGGGTGACGCTGAAAATGAAACCGGGGCTACTTTGACGACCGACAAAGTATGCGCCGTAGCCGAACGTGATGTTTGTATCATTGGGCCCCCAGCTGCCCTGGTAGGCACGGGCGTTGAAGCCTTCTGCAATGGAAGGATTGATCATGCCCTTTTTGGTCTCGAAGAGAGTGACCTGATCAGTGCCGTTCATTTGGAGGCGCATGAGATTGCTCTCCGCGACACCCTCCATCTGCTGGGACATGGCCATCATAGGGCAGCCTCCACGCTTGGCCATGGGGAAGACATCCGTGAAGCGGTAGTCCCAATCCGGGTCAAAGTTCCACAGGTCAGAGTATTGCTTCTTGGAAGTCGATGTACTACCGCCCGTGGGACCCTGCTTCTCATAGATGACATATTTGCCATCTGGCGACCACGCAGGGGAGCGTAGTGCAGGTTTCATGGTGTTCATGGGAATGGTCTGGTACTGCGTGTAGTTTTTGCCCGAGAGAGACGTGTAGTAGATACCGTTGCTGGCTGACTCTTTCATGACATAGCCAATAACCTAGTGAACGCGTTCATCGGTAAGTAAGAAACCAACAAATCGCCCTATGGTGGCTAGACCCGAGTACTCACATCATCGGTGACAAATGAAGGACTAATCTTGGTGCCATCTCCAGTGGCATGAACGATACGGTCACCTCCAGTGGCGAAATCGATTGAGACGATGCTGGTGTTAAGATAAGAACCTTCAAGCAGTTCAGGCTGTAGACGGCCATTGTACGTGTCCTCGGTCAACATCTCGTAGAAGACCAGGCGCTTTCCATTCGGCGAGAACCTAGGCGATCCTTGGGTGTAGTTGCTCCGAGACGACACCAGTCGGAAGTCGGTGCCATTAGGGCGGGCTGCGTAGATGGACAACTCCTGGGTATGCTCCCAACCCGAACCGTCGCTGTGGCCGCGCCATGGTGTGTTGCGATCGGACGTGAAGACAATCCACTCTCCATCGGGGGACCATGTCGGCTTGAAGTATCCATTGGGTAGTGAGGAGTTGGCAGCTTCGGAGATACCAGGAATGAGCGTCAGGTTCTTGAGAGATCCCGTCTCCAGGACCATCAGCATGATCTGGCTGGTGTGATTGTATCTCGAAGTTGCAAACGCCAGCATCTTGCCATCAGGAGAGATTGAAGCAGAGTCGTCGACACCTGGTGACAAGGCGACGGGTTCGACTTCGGCTCCCACCGTGCTCGTGCCATTTATGGCCACGCGGTAAATGTCCGCCTGGCCGTCCCCTCTTCTCTCTGACGTGAAATAAACATGTTTGGCATCAGGAGACCAGCTTGCTCGGAAATCGTACACGGTGTTGGAACCGAGGAGGAGCTTCGCGTTAGAGCCATCTGGTTCGGCAATGTACAGCTCGGAGTAGTTGGGACTGATGCGATTGTGTAGAAAGGTCCCCTTATATGTGTCTGAGGCTGCTCTTCTAGCGGCATGACCCTGGACTTGATGGTGTGACGCACCAGACACCAGCGTGGCAGTGGCTAATGCAAGCCAGGCCCATGTCTTCGTAACATGCATGGCGCCTCTCAGTCCCTAGTTACAGGGGCTGCTAAAATTTGGGGTTGTAATGTGGACGACAACGAAACCAAAGTCCAGATACAATGTCTGGCTTCGAAAGCGAGGTATGAGACAAGTGTTGGCAATTGACTGGAGGGTAGGGACATTGTTTGTTTTATATGTCAGACTCTGAAGAGCGAGAGGGGTGGGGATGCACCCGCTGACAATTGGAGAGCACCAGAGCCATCTTCGCTTAGATGGAGGGAACCATCTGAGCAACTGGAGCACTACCCTCAGGGCCTAAATTAGTGAATCCTGGTGGGAACCGTAAAGATGCAGGTGCCAGGCTGAGAAAAGTCCGGGGGCTCCACTTGTCGGACCTTGAACCCTGATATGGATACCCGCCGTCGATCCCTCGTTGCAACCTCGTAATGCGAATTTTCCCTCAAATTCGCCCACCCGAAGCGATCTGCGCCCTCCGATTCAGGTACTAGTGAAGGAAGAATAGGACTTCAGATCACCAGTCTTGCGTAATTCTACTGAATGGTTAATATCGAAGAGATAGTGGAGAAATTACAATATAATACGTCGCTCCTGACAATCTCGGGGCTCGTCCGGGATGTGTTATTCTCCAATGATGCTTATTTGTGAACAATACAGGCCAATCTCCATACTCCAAATGTCCTCCCTGCAGGTGTTGTATGTTAGCCCGAGCACAGTGTTTCAGCCCTTCTGTAATCCCCGAAGGCGGTATCATCGACGAGGTCGGAGCAAGGCGTCTTGTTATTAAAAGTATATGCATTGGTTCTCAACCTCTAGAGTGGACGAGATCGCGATTCTGTGCCGCCCGCTCCTTCGTAAAGCCAGTAGCATTGCCTCTCAATTGTCCTCGTTCTTCAATCTCACTGGGCAGCTGCAAATGTCCACCCTTTTCCCCGACAACACAACGCCGAGCGAAGAGATGATCTTTCCGAACAGGCAACCATCGTCCTTCTCATTGGATGCTTCATCTTCGAGAAAAAGAGTGTACGCAATATCTCCGACTGGCGTAACGTCTTTCACTACCTAGTTCTGTATCCTTTCCTCAATGGCACCGCATGACGACTACACGACGGTACATAGCCGGGGGCTTCACCTCTTGCTTGCGCATACAGGATTACGAATGCCGAAGTGACTATTCGAGCAATTTTTGCTTGGACGGCGCTATGGTCGACTCCACGTAGCGTGTTGGTTATACAAGTTAATGAAATCACAAAATGTATCGCGTTCTCTCTATCTCGCATAGGTTCACCAAATACCTTCGGTGCATTTATCTTCTAGATCTGTATTTGGAATCTCAGGGATTATACAAATGCAACTTGCGACCTCCTCTATTATAGGATCACTTTTCAATATCCCGACTACTGCAAGGCCCATTTGGAAGGTAAAAGAAAGTACATGGGCTTAGTCACAGTGAAAACAACGATAGACACGCATACGGCTGGCTAAAGCCGCTCTTTGGAGCTGTCCCAATACGCTCCGATTCTAGCTGATGACAGTGATATTGTTCGACAGAGTTGTGCAGTTCATTGGCAGATCAATTGGAGGGGCTGTACCCCCGGAACTGAAAGCCAAACTGCTGTAGTTGTAGGTCGGGCTCAGCATCATGATTTGGCCAACGGTCGTGCCGTACTTGTCGGCAAGATCCTTGTAGACACCCCACTCGAACGAATAAGGCTGAATGATGCATTGGCTCGGTGAGCACTCGGGGACCTTGATAAATTGGCCGACGGGCAATGTTTCATTGGCAGATTGACCGCCGGAGAGTGACTCGGTGGTGATGTTCAGACGAAGCGCAATTTTTTCATATGTGTCGCCCTTCACGGTGTAATACAAGCGCGGCCCACCGTAGATGCAAGTTCGGGTACGGCCCACGTCTTTAATCAGGCAGGACTCATTGTCGGGGGTGCAGGTCTCGCCCGGGATAATGAAGACTTCACCGATGTTGGGTGGAATAGTCACATCTGCCATCAAATTGTGGCGGCCAATATCACAGACACCACGATTGGTCTTGCGGGCGACCTCGAAAACCGTAGTCTCTTCCGTGATATCGTAGAGATAGCTCGTGGTATTCAGAGCACTCTGATCGCAGGAAGCGGAGACCACAGTAACTGTGCCCATGGAAAGCAGGATAGAGATGACGGATATAATGCCCTTCATGATGACGATAGGGAGTGTTCCTTAGGATTTGAAAAACGATGAGGTAAGAAGGAATGCCTGGGAATTGAGAATATGACAGACAAGGAAGCAGGCATATAGCACGGCTTTAATAGCAAGTATATACCATATCCTTCTAATTATGGCCGTTCCATTTATAAGTAGTTCTGCGAACACTACAAGGAAGTTATTGTCGGTGATCAGCAGCCGCTCATGCCGGAGCTGTCTGGTCAAGGTGCTTTTAGCTTCAAATTGCCCCTCCACAGTCTGGGCCCTAGTAAATCACTCCTTCCATATGCCTGGACACGCGTATAATGATGGCTAACTTTTTGGAGCATCCATTCAGCCTCGATCGGCGTATCCAGGAGTTGCAATGCCTTCGATTCCCTCTAGCCTCGTCAGCTCGGTGCGTGACGCGTTAGCCACATCATGTCTTGCGCTACTTCGGCGTATTGATAGGATCTTCGTAAGATGCTAGAAAGCCAAGTGTGTCTTGTATTTAGCATCAGCTTAAAATAAATCGCCCTCATTGGAGGAAGCAAGATACTCTAACCACGAGCGGTGTAAAAAGACACCCCAGTTCGACCCATGTACGGGTGGGTCGGACGGGAAAACTGCGGCGGGGAGGGCCGAGTACGCCGGGATCAAGCACGCTTCGCGTACCCAGCAGGTTCTCTAATCAGGATAGAGTTTTCGGGCCAAACGTGGCAAATAAGGTACTTATTCCAGTCTCATTTTAGGCTCCGAGGAACGTTTCTGCCTTGCTCTAGGTCTGGGGACGGGAGGTTGGCCAGCAGCCTTCAATACACATCAGGGATGAAAGAAGATACACCACTGCGTACACACATCGAGCTTATCACAGAGTGGGGATGCGGTATTACACTGTAACTCGGCAGGCTAAATCTTCATCATATCTATATTACTGATCGTTTCTGGAGAGAAACCAGGAACCCTCGAGAGCGGGACAAATGTGCCTCTGATCAGGGAAAGATCTTCGTGATAGTGGGTCCAGGGCCGCAAGAATGTTCTGAAGACTGTTATCTCCGAGGATCTCAAGTACCCCATGTGTCAAGATGCGCCGGGAGAACGGCTAGTGTCTGTTAGAAGTGCTTTTCAGGTGTAATGTAGAATAAGTCCAGAATTCGGAAGGTTTTGTAGGTGTCGATGAACTCCAACTATTGCGAAAGATGCCTGGGAATATTGTAGCCTAGGAGCCCGAAGATCCCCTTGTGAAGCTGCACATAGCCGGGATGGCGACGCCAGGAAACCATTTATCTGATGCCGTGGAGTGTTCGCAAAGTGACCCCAGATTGGGTTATAGCGGGTAGAGTCTAGAGTGGGCGGCGTTGGAGTCTCTCTCGTCCGCATCGTCTTATCGGCGGGACCCGGACCCACGCTGCCGATCTTGATTAAAGCAGGGTAAGTATGGCTCAGCGCAGACCACTGAGAGGTCTGACCTGATGCGGTCTCAAAACTGTGGTCACTCCTGCAGCTATCTCTCCATTGCCACCGAAACAGAGAGAAGGATATTACGGATTTCCAATGGCCCGTATCGAATACGGCGGGGGCTGTGTTTCTAACAGAATGGTGGCTCTCCCGTTTGTGGATAAGTCATTCGCATGGTGGCTTTAGTCTGTTGTGGACGTGTTATTGGCTCAGAAAGGTCTCATGTTTTTCTGTCTCCCGAAAGTCCGACTTCGCGAGTTGAAGACCACATTAGCCGGTTGACTGCGTCTGGCGTAGAGACATTTTTATCAATACCAGACTTGTAATACATCTACCCAGCAACAGCGAGGCTTGGGCAGGGACAATTTTTTTTTCAGGAAAGCAATATCACCCGGAATAAGCCTTTGCTAGTCTCAATCACAGCAGAATGTCCTCTCATGATTTTCACTACGATCAACGCACATGTCTGTCAATCCATGCATACCATTGTCATGGTAGGAAGATTAACGGGTCTAAAGGACTTCGACTGGTCAGCATCCTTCCTTCAAAGCCAAGTTCATGGGACATATCATACCAAAAGACCACATAAACACACCAAAAAAGAAAGGTTGCGAGTCCGACACCTACATACAAATCCCTTTTGTGACTGAAGGCCTGGCTTGATGCATGATGTCGCTATCGCACGCTTAGCATTGTCGAATGAGTACCCCCCATCATTTGTCGCTCTACAGATTGTTCGGGTAGGTTACAATCCTTCATCATATCTCCTCTAATGCAACGTACTCTCACACTATGGTATTCCCGGGGTGGCTCATTCTCAGTCCCCATTGGGGCCGGTGTCTGGTATTATCCCAAACATTCCAAGGCATAGGGGAACTTCGCATCGCTTACTTTATTATTAGGATGACAGGGTGCTAGCAGCCTTGACTATCACTTTGGCATGTTCGAAACGTCTCTCCCGATGCTACCAATTTCACACATATAGGTATGTGGGAAAGCACATCTATCAATCGCCAATTTCATTATCCTATAAATCTAATGTAACGGAGATCTAAGTGATGAGCAAACAACATTTCCTCCTTAACTATTGTGTACGCTTCACAATGGCGGTCAAACAATATATGCAGTCCAATATCAACTCCTCAATAACCACATTTGGATACTAAGCCGACAGCCTCAATCCAGTAACCTCCTCGCAGGCTTGCACCACCTTCTCTTGGAGATCCTCATCTCTTGCAGCCGGAATCGGCTGGCCAATCTTCCTCTTGGGCTCAAAATAAGCTCCAGACAGGTTCTGTTCATCATAATCCCCTTCGGCTAACATGACATACGTTTCGACACCGTCCTCCAGTTTATCTGGAGCACCCTGTCCGCCAAGCTTTGTCGCCACCCACCCGGGATGCACTGAAGTCACTGAAGTGTTTTTGAACCGCCGAGCGACTGCATTGGCGAGAAGCATGACATGAAGCTTGGAGTCACAATATGCTGGGTAGTCTTGGTACCTGGTCTCCCCGCGCTTGAACCAGAACATGTCATCCATGCTCGCCATGTTTGCCTGCCGGTGCAGGTGTGAGGAGATGAAAATGAGGCGCTTCGGTGGACGCAGCAAGCAAGACATCACATAAGGTGAGATAAGGTTGACAGACACCAAGGCTGGAGCACCAGTATCCGGGGTTTTGCGAAAGCCACCCTGCATGAGTCCAGCGTTGAGGATGACGGCATCAAAATTGCCAATTGCGTTCACATCGTGGCAGAGCTTCTGTGTTTCTGCCACACTGGATAAGTCGGCCGTCAACACCCCGGCGGCACCTGGACATGCCGATTTCGCGTCCATTGCACGTTGTTGATTGCGTGCATGTAGGTACACAGTGTGGCCTCTGTGGACAAGCTGTCTGGCAGCCTCAAGGCCAAGTCCGTCGACAGAGCCAGTAATGAGAATGCGAGCCATTTTTCTGATTGACGATGAATAGACCAATTTCGAGTGATGCACTGTCACGGCAGGGGGTTGACGAACTCTGATGAACACGGCTGCAGGGATAAGGGTGCAGAAGTTAATATATAACCGAACTGGAGAGTGAGTCTGTTGTCTGGCTACCCTCGGGGCCGTCGATGCGGCGTTGGATGGTCGTGGGGCAGACACTGCACGGAAGTGAAGTCCGCTAACTCCGGAGCGGTCTCCGAAGCGGTTTCCGAAGGGTTGTTTGAGATATGATGTAATTTACACCGTGGATGTAGCCCGCATCCTGAACCCTGGGTGGAGTCAGAAACTGTCGACATCTTAACCGCTAGACCAAAAGGATATATCGCGTCTATCCGATCAGCCGACGGAATATGGCCCAACAACCGCACAATCATAGGCAACATAGGAAACACTAATACCAACCCTGGCATTGTGCTTCACCTTCCAGACCACCGAACTATAATAGGCCCTGGGAAGGAAAAGAAGGAGAATTAAACTTCTTTTATTTATTGGCTCCATCTCAATGTCAATTAGTTGTACTCTATTCGTCTTCTGTTCTCACTTCGTGAACGGACTTTGTTTACTAGCCACAATCATGCCAGCCAACACACACACTACAAGGAAAGCAATATACGTAATTATTATCGCTACTATAGTAAATACAAGTTGAGTTTTTTTTATCAGCAGAAAGTAACAACCCGACGTTTGGATGCATAGCCAGACTATGGATGACTCCACCCCCACGGAAGCTAATGCGCATTGCTGACACCACCAATGAGAAACCGACTGTCAGCACGCAACCAGGGTCTTCAATCCGCTAAATCTGCATGGTGCAGTGTGGTTGTTCCAATGTCACCGATGTTATTGACTATCGAACTGCTTGGAAGTCAATAGCTTAAGCTTCGTCAATGTTAGCGATTTGAGACGGATTTCTAATCGCATTGTATTTCTAATGCTGTCACCACAGCCCAGTTATGACAGGGTCCGTTGCCTCTGGGGTCTTGGTTATATATAGTTGAAATATGTCCCCAAAACTGGTATAGAACACCTGCATTGGCACTCAAAGCACAACTATCCTCATTTTACTAATAGTCGTTTCATTGATAATTGTCCCCAGTATTATGGCCACCCACCCAGCGATCATTGTAACCGCACTGAAGGGACCTTTGACAATCGAGCATGTCCCAACCCTCAAGGCTGAGCATCACGACGTTCAGGTCCGAGTGGAATGGGCTCCGACTTCCCACCTGGATGTCTACCAAGTCGATGCTGGTGTGATGGTCCAGTTCCCTCAGATCTTGGGGGATAGCGCCGCCGGAACTGTGGTAGCTGTCGGTCCTGATGTCAAGCGTCTCCGGGTTGGCGATCGTGTGTTCGGAATGTTCTTCCAAACCAAGACACAGAAAGGCCAGCAGGTATATGTCACGGCACCAGAGACTCTTCTTGGCAAGGTTTGTTTACATTCCATTTCTATTTCCACCTGAGATATATTTTCCAGGTTATCTTAACGGGAAAATTAGGTCCCACAAAACATTCCATTGTCTGCTGCCTCTACCATACCGACGAACTTCTGCACTGCGTTCTTTCCGCTGTTCGAGAAGTTAAAAGTTGAACTACCCTGGCCGCGCCCAGAGGACTTCACTCCATCCGAAAAAGACGTACCGATTCTCATTTGGGGTGCTGCCAGTTCTGTAGGGCAGTACGCGGTGCAAATCCTCAAATACTGGGGATATACCAACGTTATTGCAACAGCTTCCCCGAAGCATCATGAAATGGTCAAGGCTTATGGGGCGGCGCACGTGTTCGACTATCGTGACCCGGATACCGCCTCTATCCTCGATCTCTTGAATAGCCAAGGGCACCAAGAAAGCATTCGCGTCTTTGACTGCATAAATTCGAAATCCGGTTCCTTGATTCCGATCTCCAAGATAGCCACACAGCCAGGCTCAGCTGTTGCTGCTGTTCTTCCGATTGTTATCAGCAGACCATCTGAGAAAGACGGTCTACAGCTCTCCTTTGATGTCTCTACAGAGGCGCCCTGGGCATCGGGCGTTGAGACTCACCCCATTGTAGTCTACGACTACGAGAAGGTATGTTGTATTTCCATGTTGCGTCGTGAGTTTGTGGAAGCGTTCGTTACTCACACTGCAATGAATGCTGGACTGACATCAACCCTTCTCCTAGAATGACTTTTTGCGGGACCATCTCCAGACGGAGATACTTCCCACGCTTGTGGCCCAAGGTGCTATCAAGCCGAATAAGCAGCGGATAGTTGAAGGAGAGACTCTGTTAGACAGGGCGAGTAAAGCTTTAGGCATCTTGAGAAGCGGCACTGTTAGTGGTGAACGGTTGGTGTGGCAAGTCTGGACCGAGGAGGAGTTCCCTGAATTTAAGTGATCTTGCTGCCGAACTTGAGCAGTTTTGGATAGACTACAGTAAGCCTTGATGGTTTGGTCTCCAGAATGATAGTGAAATAATTCGTTAGATTGCCTGCGCGTTTTATAGTAAATTGTTTGCTGGGATCTCTTTTCTTGTCCGAACAATAGTAGAAGAGCCATCTGGTGTCACGGAACGACTGAATCAGGGGTCGTTGATCAGGAGGCGTAATACTGTCTTATCAGTGGATTTCAGGGCCTCATGCGTAAGTTTTTCAGACCATTCCAGGGGGTTTACTTTCGAAAGACGCGAGGAAAAAGAAGTATACAAGAATTATTTTCAGTCCTATTTTCTGCATATGTAATGGGGGATAATTATTCGAAAAAAGCCTATCATTATGACCCTGCTTCGAATATAGACTGCTATTACGTTTTACCGAGCTTGTTAAAGAGGATAAATGAGCCATCACCAATCAAAGACAGTTCTTCCAACTTCGTCGGCCCAGCATACATTCTCTTGTCTGGTGCAGAGTCGGACGTTTGGCTTTCAAATTCCTTGTCTACGTTATCTTCACAGAGTGTATCTGCGATCTCCTTGGTGTAGCCGTCCGGATCCCAAGCCAATGACCGACTCTGCATCTCTTCGACCTTTCTCGCCACAATGCGTTCGATCTCGGCTCTCTCTGCAGGCTCGAGTATAACCAATCTCTGCTTCCAAACGTCATCGATCGGAGTTGATGTCGGTCCGAAGAGTCGCTGATCAATCTTGTGCCAGTATATCAGGTCAAAGGCAAAGTTGTTCCTCGCTGCATACGCTATCCAGAAATCGCCGCTCTCCCAGCTTTCTTTCATCAGACCCGACAGTCGCTGCGTACTGTCTAGCCACCCCTGCTCAATTGCTCTATCCTCCTGGTCTCTCATTGCTCTTAGAAAGGTTGGAAGGCGTCGTTGATACTCGTTACACCAGTCGTCCAGCCCTTGTGGCCAGTATTCAGGCTTTTCAATTAACAGCCACCATGGTGGTGCGAATGAGAATTCCACTGGGGCGGCATATGTGAATTCCCAGTCAAAAACGCTGACAATCTTAAGCTCTCGGCTCAGGAGAATATTAGCTGGACGCAAATCATCGCACCAAAGCTTGAAGGGGCCTTTATCGAAGGCTGCCAGCGGCTTTGTTAAACAATGTTCTCTGGCAAGTTTACGGAAAAGGTATCGAGCAACAAGCTTGCGCCGACAGTCGTCAGCTGAATCGATGGCATCATTGCGCTGGTTGGTCAGGTGTGCAATGTGCAGCTCTGCTAGAGCCTCATAATATGAAGAGGTACTGTCGAACGTCGTGTTTGGAAGTTTTGATTGGGGTAGCGAGCCCAGCCGAATCAGACTGTTCATGGTCATTGACAGAGGTCTTTTGGTTACTTCCCAGGTGAAATCATCGACTTGATGCAGTGACCCTATCCGGGGTAAATTTGGTCGAGATAGCTTCAGTAAAATAGTTGCAACCTCTCCATACAGGGCCTCCAGCTTGGCCTCACTGATATGGGGGTCAAGAATACCACGCTGTTCGCCTGGACATCTAGGCACGTTGAGAGCATCATACATGCTCTTTTTATGTTCAATATAATCCATGATGATGAACGGGCCTAATCCCCGAGGACTCTCCTTCCTCGGTCCCCAGTGGTTGACGAAAGGAACGGGAATGGAAGTCTGATCGTAAATGTATCGCATCGTGGCAACTTCATTGCGGACTTTCTCCTCAGGGAACATGATCGATCCTGGCTGAACGAAACGTATGACAGTAGCGTCTGAATTTGTGTTAATCATCTGGAAGGTGATGTTATAAGACCCTTTCTTCAGATAACTGAATTCATCAACGTTTCCCGGACCATGGTGTCTTTTCAGGAATTGTGCGACGGATTGGAGGACCCTAGGATTGAAGAACTGTCGAATCCACGCATTGGAGATGGCTTCGCTGTGCTCCTGAGCCACGTCGTCGTAGTGCAGGCGTGGTTTCATGCCTGCTAAGGAGCCTCGAGAGGTAAATATCAGCTCACGAACTCAAATGAGATAGAGTATTCAGAATGATACGGCGTCAATGAATTCCTCCTAGCCTACTAGTGTCAGCGATCAGAGACCCAGAGGCTTAGGCATCGAGATATCTATCCACTGCCAAGAAAATGTGTCGATTAAAAGCGGCATTGACCCCGCTAAGGCAAGGGGATACACGTCGAGTAACACAAGTATCGAAGATCAGGTCTAGGCTCTTCTACCCCACCATGGCCACGTCAAGACATATGGGATGACTGCTTAATTTCCTTCAAGGTGCTCCAGATGGTGAGTAAAGCTGAAGCATGGATCTATTCTGTTCATAATGACGCGTGAGAAGAAAATTCTGTGGATGTAGGAACAGTGATTTATGTTCTTGATGTGCTGCCCAGGTCCGTATGAGCAGGGCAGTCACTTGTACTCCGCCAAGATAAAATAATACGAAAGATCGAATAGCGACTTCCCGCGGGGTACCTTGAACATTACCAGCCTTGCAGCTTTTCACTGCAGCCTTGTGCAGTAATACCCCGGCCGGATAAGGCTCCCCGAAAGGAAAAGACCGGCGGTGTCAAATCATATGCACATGCCTTGCTGCTCTGTATTCTCAGGTGGCACTTTAATTTATAGAAAATAATTCAAGGAAAGACAATATATTCAATTGCTGATCATGCGACTTATATACAAATCTATATGCTACAAGACAGGGTAATTATAGGTCTATGGTCATGACTAGTGGTGATGGTGACATTTGTGCTTTCCAGCACTGCCTTGTACAACCACTTGATGCAGTAATGCAAGGAAGAGATCTGCCCACGTTAATATAGTGGGATCCGTGATCTGTATTGACCCGGTAGGGCATTTAGGGTCGGTTGAGCTGTTCGCGGCGGTAGAAGAGCAGGAAGCCCCAACTGTGCAAACGTTAGATAGAGCTCGCGTAGAAAATAGAATGTGGGAAAGACTTACCTTGCCAGGAGCTGGAAGAAGAGAGCGATCCAGAACCATGCGTTACCGACCTTGTCCACCGACGTGCCCACATCCGGAGAGATATCCCCAGGGCCAATCTTGTTGGGCGCGAAGCCGCGGGCGCAGATGGTGGCGATGGATCCCAGTGCTTGCGCGGCCAACAGGACGAAGCAGACATGCACGCGAGTCATGGTCTGCAGCAGAATCATACCCAATCCGACTTGTTGGATCTCGTCAAGTAGTCCCAGCCAGAGCCACAGGCAGCGGGAAGCGATCGACCCCGACACCAAGCTGCCAGCCCAAGGGAGATAGTAGCCGATGTTGGAGGTTCCCCACCAGGTTTGTGCCCACCGGGGAGCACCCAGACTCAGACCGAAAACTGGCAAGATCCAGCTGTGTTCCTTCGATAGGGCACGGAATATGACAAGAATGACTACCCATAGGACGACGAAGAAGCCGAACACAAGGAGGACGATCTCCCAGGGCTTGGTGTGTTTGGACGACCAGAGGAAGGACCAATTGCGGCCGAAAGCGGCAGCAAGGAACCAGTTCTGGACGATGACCATGAAGAAGAACCACAGGATGATGCGTCGGCGGAACAGAGACTTGTAGAAGAATAGGATACGGCTGGGAGCTTGACGGTAGTAGTTGGGCAATCCCAGGGCCAGCAGGACTCCGATCACGAAGCAGAGGGCAGCAATGGGCATCACCACGGCCGTGAGACGCCAGGAGCTCAAGGCCGCTACAGATACACCTCCTACTTCGGCGGCAGTGACCTTGGAGCTCCAGAACCAGAGCGCGACCGTGTAGATCTGTGAGATACCTTGAATGATACTGGCGCGGAACATCCAGTCCTTGACAGGGACGGCACCCTGGTCTCCAAAGTTCAGAGCGAAGAACAAGGAACCGCTAGACGACGCAATGGCGTAGACGCCAGCCGCAACATTCTGAGCCCAGGCCCGACCGAGAGCCGTGAGACCGAAGGGTGAAACACCGATAACGATGAATGCCAGGCAGTAGATGAACCAGGGGAGACTGAGGGAGATGACGGCTGGGAACCGATGATACAGGAACCACCACGCGATAGAGGACAGGCAGTAGATAGCGGCGATGACATAAAGCTTCACAGCGGTCTCTCCGACCTGGCCGACAAGCAGGGTGATTTGTGCGGAGTTGGTGGCGATGATCTGACCCAGACCCAGGAATAGTGAATACACTGGCCAATTGCCCAAGCGGCGTCTCATGAATCGCTGAACTGCGATCGGACGCGTGTAACCCAACCGCATCAGCCAACGGTCAATCTCATCCTCTCCATTGATTTCAGAATCCTCACTGGAGTACGAGTGACGAACGACTGAGCCACCGGGCCCTTCTTGCACAACACTCTCAGAGCTGGGAACCGCGAGCGCACGGTTCTTAGGCTGCTTCTTAAGCTGGGCGTCGTTGTATGAATTGTAGAACTTGCGCTCACTCTTCATCAGATACACCTCAATGCAATAGTCCGTGATGGAGTTCTTCTTGTTCAACTTCTCAAGCGACTGCTCGAAGCGCCGGGTGAAGTGGCCCAAGCTGTCCGTGAAAGTCGGGTCCACCTTCTGCAACTCGAAGACGGGCTGGTTCTGCTCCTCGCCGCCGAGACTGCTGAGGCGGTTATGGTCCCCAACAACGGATGGCAACGACAGCATAGAAACAGTCCGGAAGTGAGTCATGGGCGGCGGTGTCGGGCACGCTGGAGTAGAGATTTGTGAGATGGGGTACGGGGATACGGGTCTAGACAAGTAGGAGGCGCGGGGAGTACTGTCTCCAGTGATAGCATGGGGAGTAAGAGTGTTGTTAACGGCCTGCATGGCCTCCTCGGGAGAAATGTAATCCTCCTGCGGCCTGGTGTTGTCGTCGTCAGCGTCGGTATCGTTCTCATCTTCTCCGTGATCAGTGGATGCCTGGCTTGCGGTCGCTTGCCTCTTCGTCAAGCGCTTTCTGCCCTGACCAGGGCCGGACCGGCGACCCAGTGACAGTTTGCGGTTGAGGCTGCTGTCGCGACTGCTTCCCTCGGATGCCTGGATCTCTTGAAGGCGAGCGTGGGCTTGCTGGATCATGGCTTCAGGCGGTGTTTCCGTGCCGTCCGCTCTGGACAGGGCCATATTAGGAAGTGCCACGCTGGAATAGCGCGCACTCTGAAGGTTTTGCAGGTCCCATACGCTCTCAGACTCCGGAATCGAACCAGTCACGGTGTCCTTGTTCTTGTCATGATGAATCTTGATCGATGTCCGCTGCAAAGTCTCGAGTTTCTGGATCCACTCGAGAACGGGGAATCGCTGCTTAGCGGAGTTTGCGCGCATCTGGGCTCGAGTTTCAGGAGTCGAATCCAGGGCAGATTTGATCGCAGTCTTCAACTGGTGTAGAAGATGGCGAGTGGCGTCTGATTCAACGGTGTACCACCAGCCTGGCATCTGACCCAAACCTCCGATGCGAGATCCGATTCCCAGTGCACCCTTCCGACCGAACTCAACGGCAATCAATCCAAATGGCTCATCACGAGACGGGATCAGAGCGAAGTCAGCGCCAGAGAAGACACACGGGGGCAAAGCAGTGAACTCAGGTCGGGAGAAGACCCGGCCAGGGAACATGGCAGCGATCTTCTCCAACTTAATGGCAGCCAGTCTTCCGTAAAGATCGATGATGGGACCAACACAGATCACCTGCACCTGCGGCCGGTCAGACAGAACGGCGGGGATGACATCCGCAATCAGATCGACACCCTTCTGCTTAGACCAGCGACCGACGAACACCAGGAGGTCGGCGTTACGATCCTCGGTCAGGCCAGCCCACTTCTGGGCCTCGAGCTTGTCAGTGATCCGTTCCTCATATGACCGAGTCAGAGCTTTCTCGTCAGGAGTATCCTCCAGGGCCGCCGTATCAGTTGGGTCAGGGTTGGGCAGACTACCGATCTTATCCAAACTCCAGAAAATGGGATACCGAGCCCAGGAGCGCTTTCCGTACTTCTTTGACACCCCGACTGCGCCAAATCCACGCTGGTGGAACCGAAGGTAACTCGCTCCTGTGTGAAGCAAGTTGAACACATTACCGAATTGACAATATTTGGTAGCCGTTTCAACGGGGAGGTTGAAGACCGAACAGACTTCCTTCTTTTCTTGCTGGGTCCGGAGGGGCCAGAGACCCTGGAACTCGGCGTTGTGGAGAGACAAACACACGGGGATCGTTCGGGTCGGCAGGAGGTACAGCGGTGCCAAACATCCGTGGAAATCGTTGATGTGATACAGATCGATGGACGGGAAGCGCTTGATGGTCTCTGCGATACATTGGTTCCAGGCGGAGTAGTAAATGGCGCTATCCAGGTCATCCATGCGAGGAGGATACGGCTCAGCTTTTGTCTGCTGGCGGAATACAGGAGCGTCAAGAAGGACGTAGGTGATGTTGTTGAGAACGTGATACTGCACATTGACGAGATAGGGGTTGTCGAGGATCTTCACGATGTATGGCTCTGTCGGGGTATCCTCGGGATATTCGATGTCTCCCACGCAGGGAACCACCCAGATAAGATTCTGATATCCCAGGTTTTGGGACATGAGCTGAGCCATGACTCCCAGACCACCAATCTTGACCTTGGCCTGCCAATCCGCAATATCGTACTCCATGGTGGCGATCAAGACCGTGCGGCGTTTCTCGGAGGCTCCTGCAATGGCCATTTCGCCTGCCACGGCGGCGACATCTGATTCTTCCCGGTCCATCTGGCCATCACCTCCAGATTGGCCCTTCATCCTGCGCCAGAACAACAGCGGCAGTTTGTCCTCCTTAACCACGTTGCCATCGGTGTTCAGCTCAACACGGTAGAAGGTGCGGATGAAGATGAAAACTCCCGCCAGCCCCATCAAGATAGGGACGACCCAAAGAAGAATGTAAAGTACCAGCTGAGCCCATCCAGATCCGACCGGAAGCAATTCATAGCGGAGGTTGGCATCATTGAGAGAGATGGTCCAGCCAAGGTGCGGGAAGGGGGGCAGCTCGGTGATATTAATCACGTTCGAGGACAAGTAGGAGGGAGGCAAGACCTGTACAACCGATGAGTTGTCAACATCGCCATAAACATTCGTTGTCTCCGGAATACCGTCCTTGCCAGTGCCCCAGACACTGATCTGTCCGACGGACGGCCATTCATAGACGAAATCATATTTCCAGCGGCGATCCTTAGTATCAAACCGCATCTTGCTGTCCAGACCGGCATCATAACCGTATTGGTTGTACGGGCCATTCCACCACAGATGGGGAAATCTGCGAGGGACACCGGATTCCCAGTCATAATCACCCTCCTGGATGTAATCACTGCTGCCGGTAAGGCGGGAGAAATACTGGACGCGAATGTGAGTGCCCTCCCACTTTTGAGCATCTGTGCCGGTCCAAGTCGGAAATTCAATCGTCGTGTTACCACCAGTGTAGTCTGTCCAGTTGGACCAGTTCAGGCCAAAGTCGGTCGTGTAGCGGAACTGGTCAGCGCCGGCCGCATCATGCTGAACATAGTAGCTGCCGTTATCCGACTGATGGACGAGGCTGGTAGAGTAGTTGGCCAGTGGCGATATTAACGGGTTGGTGTGGGTTCCGACTCGGAATAAAAAGCGGTCGATGGCATCTACGCGCGTTCCAGACGTCGTGGAGGCATTCTTGACGGTGAGCTGGTGGATTCCGTGATAGACGTTTGTCAGGTTCGCGGACCAGGTCCAAACAGTGGGAACCTCGCCGATGTAGTTATTACTGCTCGTCCTGGCGGTGACGTTGGTGCAGCTCACGCTAGAGGTGTCAAGGGTGGCATTGACGCCCTTGACGGTGGTCGAATTCAGGGAGACTGCTTTCGTGATGGCACTGCAGTCCATGGCCTTGGAGTAGCCCAGCTGGATCTTCAGTGTTTCCCCAGTATCCTCGGAAGACAGCAGGCGAGCATCGTGGCCGGGGACAAACTCGGTGACGGTAGGGCCAGGTTCAACGAAGTCGCTCGCCTTGACGTAAGCCCGGAATTCCCATGGCAGCAATTTCATGTTGGTCGTGCACCCGTAGGACTCGGTGCCGTTGCTAGCGTCACTTGGTCCATCCTGCAGCGTGAGTTCATCGTAGGGATAGAAGAGGTTTTTCAACTTCGTGCCCGACTCGTAAGGGGACAGAAGAGCGGAGTCCTTGCTAGTACAGTTCTTGCCATAGGTTTCCGTTTTATTGGCATTATGATATACAAGCCAAAGAGTATCGTTGCTACTCGAGGCCTCTTTCTGGACCCCGGGGTAGTAGCTGCGCAACACTGACCAGAGACCAGTCACCGTCGGGGTAGTCGATGAACCCGGAAGATAGATATCCTGGGTAAGCTGGGAAATGGTTTCAAGGTTGAAACCATCATTGGCCACTGGGTACTGCTCCCGAATCTCAAACATGCGCTTCATGATGTTGCGAAGGGGGTGCGCCGGATTCCGTTGGTCGTAAGTCACTGTGATATCGTTGCAACCATTCAATCCCTTGTCGTTGGGGAAATCGTAGAATTTCGAGGTGTTTAGCGAGAAGCAGCCATGCGTCCACCACGCCGTCTGGTAAGTCATGGGTTGCCGACCGAACAGATAGTTGGAGGCAGTCGCATCGAACACGTACATCTCCTGCTCCTCGCCCCAGAGAACCAAAGGGATTCCCGGCAGCTCCAGCGTAACAATGTATAGACCCAGCAGGTATTTCTCCGTACCATTCTTGATGGCGGGCCAGCGAAAGTTATCCTGGTTCGACACTCCATACATATGTCTGGGATCCAACTCGCCCGTGAAGGCATTGATGAAGTCGTTAGTGACGAGCATGCCATTCCAGGCTTCGATGAAGTCGGTGGGCAGGTCAAATCCGGCCACCAGGTTCCCGTCCATTCCCAGGAAACGGGTCATCGAACGATAGATGGTGTAGTGAAAGGCCGCGGCGTCCAACGCTTGCAAGCCATCTTCTCGAAGGAAGTAGGAATCCGACGAGGCATTCGTCAGCTTGGCGCCAGCGTCCGCCGAATCAGGCGTCTGGTTTGGCTGACGACCCCGGCCAAGATAGAGACTACCAAAGGTGTTTCCCGAAGTGATCTCTCCCGGCAGGAAGAAGTTCTTCTTGCCATATTGCTTGGCACATTCACGGTAGACCGCTAGCATGTCACCCAGCGGATCCAGAGTGGCCTGGACGGCCTTATCAAACCGGAAGCCATCAATGTCCAAACTGGCGATCACAATGCAGGAATGCCGGGTGATGACATCGCGAACCGGCTTGTGCCATTCTCGCAGACGATCTTGCACCGAAGCGAATTTCGTGAGCTGTCGCTTCCAGTCGGGGAAATTACCAAACGCCTCGAGTTCGCCATACTGATCGAAATCACTGTTGTAGCAACCCTTCAGGTCTTGCACGCCACCGGACGTCAACGGGTATCCCGTCTCGTTCCAGAATTTCGGGTAGTTGCAGGTGTCATTGTAGTCATTGCTGAACTGGAAATCGGCGTACGTTCTCTCGGTGACGTACTCCACCTCGTACTCTTTCGCATTGAAATCAGCCGAATCGTTCAAGTGGCCCTTGAAACCGATCAGGTTACTCAAACTGCACGGGAGATTATTAGTGGCATGGTCGTCTAGAATACTCGGTGCATACTCACGTTGCTAATGTATTATCCATAATCACATACATATCCCGGTCGTGGATCTCCTTGATGGTCCGCCTCCAGTCGGACAGGGTGCCATGGTGCTTGTCGAGGAGGGTGGTATCCACCGGGGAGTAACCATCGTAGCCCCAGGGAAGGTTCATCAAGCCCGTACCAGCGAAGTAGATTCCCTAGAACAGTCAGTCAGTCACGGATGAACCGGGAACTGATATCAAGGGAATAGACACACCTTGAAGCCCATGCCTCTGATGTAATCGAGCGTGTCAATCAAGCCGACTAGGTCACCGCCATGGCGCATCTGATTCGAATCGAGTACATGCTCGTAGGTGGTGCCGTTAATATCGTCATTAGCGGGATCTCCGTTGGCGATGCGATCCAGGAAGATGGTATAGATGGGGAAGCGCCAGTTGTCTGGTGACGGATGATAGGTGTGATCTGGCCATTCTCCCCAATAGTTTATCGGTCCCTCTGCGGTCTTGTTCTCGTTCAGGTTGTAATCAACGAGCGACTCATCGTAGGGCCAGCCCACGGTCGTGACGCTGAGTAGCCCCAGAATGAGCACCACGCAGCGCTGAACCGTCGTGCCGAACATGATGGCAAGCGGCGTGTGGTACCAGGAATTCTGTGCCAGCCAAGGTCCAAAGGATTATTATGCAGGAACCCAATGCCACATGCCCGAAACCCTCGTACCGAACACAGCGAAGATAAGCAGCACAAAAAACGAATGACTTTGGGGTATGAAACGAGAGAAACGTGGGAGGAAAGCGTTCCCAGGGGATGGTTGAAACGAGAGAAAAGAAGACAGCAAATTGCTGCTGGGAGTTACTGCTGCGAATGCTACGAAAGACAAGAGACTACTCGATGACGAGAGAGAGACAAGCGCGGTGCTTAAGCCGTCGTGAGACCATTATCTAAAACCTTTCGCCCGCGGTGGGGTCGCTAGGCCCTGCGATCCAAGACACCTGTTCGGTCATTCTCTACTCTCGGTGGCTATTATTAGGAAACGTCATATCAGGATAGCATGATTGGGTGAGGTGGAGGCGGGCCTCGTCAGTACACCCTCTGTCATTCGATAATGGGCAACCGCGCTGGATGTGGAGGGTATAATAGCTGTGTATGCTGATGGTGGTGATCCCTGGCGGACTTTACCGCTGAAGCAGCCGCCACTACTGCAGTCACTGAGAGATGATCACTGTGACCGACACTCAGAGCGCTAATCTTGATCATCCTATTAATGATTTCTAAGCTCAATGAGAATGAGAGAGTTTTTGTTCCTGTGTGCCTGTGCCTGTCTGACCTATAACGGTATATCCGTGGGTTCCCATCAACTACTGCCAAGGTACCAAAAAAATCTGATGTCGGGCCAGCAAATGGGGCGAACATTGGTCCTTGTGTTTCGGCACGACCAGGGATTTCTTTTCTTTTCTTTTCTTTTTTTCCATTTTTTGCCTTCGCGCAGATTCTATGGTTGGAACCAGGCGCGGCTCGGTGGAGATCCGAAACCATCGGGACTTTGCTTTGAATCACTGTGAGTGGGCATGTCCCGGATCCCCTCCCCACTACAGGTGGCCCACGTACCCTTCAGCGAGTCGCCAGATCCTGTTATTCTGTTATCTCAGCGGATAATTCACAGTGAGAGGCCAGAGACCCTGCCCCATGCCTCACACCTGGCCAATAGGCATATCACGGCGTCATGCCTTGTCCTGCCGACCCCGGTTCGGCTGCATTGCCACTGGCCCCGTCGGGATGTCGGACTACACTCTGTCGAGGGTTTCTAACTGGGCGGCCAGTCTGGCCGTTATCAGCCCAAGAAACGCCTCATAAATCGCATACAGCGTAAGACGTCATGGAACCTATCAGAGTCTTTCGGTCTGCTTCGGGATGTCCCCGTCGTTGAAGGAGGGGCAACAACCAGGCACATAATCCACCAGACACTGACACAATCCGGGTCACAGAATGAGTGCCAGACCATCCTTCTGCCCTTGGCCCCTACCAGACAATATTCCGATTGAGTTTTTGTGGTTCCAGGTCCAGGCTCCAGCCCGGCCTCAGGAATGCTTCGCGATTCTTCGATTCTTTCACACAGAAAGCTTGTTGCAAAACTGTCTGGGCCACCATCCCACCTATGAGCCACGGTCGCATATGGATCCCTCAACGTGTGCATCGTGCTGACATGCCGCACATTGCCAGGCAAACCTCAGCCAGAGAGTCAGTCAGTCTTGTTGGCGATTTGGACGCGTACGTGACGAGGTGGCCTTCCTGAAGATCAGCGATCTCGCGGTGATGTCGTTGGTCGAAGAGAAATGCTAGATCTCAGTGCGGGACGGGCAGTGTGACCCGATCAAAGCCCACCAGGATCATCACAACCCTTACTACGATGGGAGAGGTTCTTCCAAATTTCACCACAATCCTTAATAATATTGCCGCCGAAGCGAAGTTGAATGACTCTGTAGTTCATGCGAGTTAATTCCGGCAACGCTGGTAACTATTCACAGCCTGAGATCACCAAACACCATTAGTTGTTTGTCTCACCGGGCGAAAGTGAGCACAAGCAATATGTCCTCCCGCGGCAGAGCGCTATATATAGAACACTAACCGCCGCCATTACGTAGGCAGAAGCAGTCGACTGCTTCACTTGGTCGCAGACATGAATCAGACGCTAACATTCACCGCTGCCGTTCAGACATGGAATGTCTGCCATAGATCAACTTGTTGGTTTCCACACGTCTTCCATCCCGCCATGGCGCGTTGGCCCCAAAAAAAAATCCAAGACATTGCAGCAGACTATTTACCACCCTAAGGAACTTCTACGGTCTACGACTGCTGTGTTGTACTGCATATGCAGCAGGTACATTGGTGTTGGGGGGCAAAAACAAAGCAACTGGAAGGTGGAAATAACAGGAGAAAATAAGCAGGCAATCCTATACGTAAGTACGTGGTACGTCGTACCTGCAGGCTGAAAACCCAATGCCACATGTGCACTGCGGAAGAAAAAATTCAGTTCCTGGCTGCTGCTTGCATGCGCAGAATTTTTCGTCCAGTCGCCTAAACTGACAACATCGCTGGGACATCTTATCGGCTTCGGATTTCTCCGTGAGTGTACGGTCGGATTATACGCAGCTGGGGGCTTTTATATACCATCGATCGGGAACAGAAAGAGTTGGAAGTCCCTGGAGGAATAGGGACATCTAATCTCGGCAGGGGTCGAAAACCAATGCCAGAAACCTGATATTCATCGGGGCCAGACCGGCTTCCTGGCTAGTGTCATTTTGATGTTGGAAGAACCGTCTCATCATGGTCCTAGAGTCAGTCTTGGCGATATGCTCACTCATCCGCACAGCCCCGAATCCTGCTGGGGAGGATGATGCCCAGAGGCCGATCCTCTGAGTCTGCTCGGACTACCAATGTAGGGATGATTCTAGGCTCCATGGGAAAATTGAACTTTGACAGCGAAATGACGACCGGGGCCTATTTGTTGATGTCAGTCCAGTGACTGTTGGTATAGAAAGCATGCGGTGTGATTGATAAAATGGCGAGACGTGATTGATCATTCATTATGCCAAATGCTTACCTCCATCTCCAGACCTCAGCACTGGTGATTCGATTGATCTAACTAACCAGAGTTCTGCTGAGTCCTTCGCACTAGGTGCTAAGCCAGCCCGCTTCCGAAGGCGACGAGCACCACAATGCTGTCGATCGCATTTGGTCTCGAACGCTCACATCAGAATTTCCAACATGTGCCTTTGCGTCGATCAGTATATACAGTGCAAGGCTGCCTGCTATACTGTGAAATGCTCAGTGGTCAGTTTGTTAAGCTCCCTACGTCAACAAGAGAGAAGGCGTCCAGAGTGAGTGCTCTATCTACGCGCCAAAAGCAAGACTGGTTTTCGGGTTTTTTATGGTAAAAGGCTTCAAGGTTTGCATTGATCGACCGACTGGGCTGTAGCTATGGTGATAGAGTTAGAACGTCCATACGAACTCTATGGGCATTGAAAGGAGAGGACTGTACTGAAAATGCGGGAAATCACCAGTCTGGCGATCGAGCATAGGGTGGTGAATGTGGCCTCCCACTCACTGCTCGGTGAGATAACTTCCGACAGACACCAGCCTTGATATTTATGGTATCCTATCGACATCTAGTCGTCTTTTAGGAAAGCAGAAGTCGGGAACCAGCGTATGCGACCGGTCCAACTTTTGGATTTCACCTGAAACGGGAATTTGTACACCCAAGGTGAATGAGCCTCTCAGGCAACTTCTTGCAAGAAATTCATTTTTTTTGTCATATATCCTGGCATTTCTCTACGATTTGAGCACTATTTTACACTATTGTCGAAAGTGTCAGAAATTATTATTATGTGTAGTGCAATGAGACAAACAATCGCTGCCAGGAGAACTGAATTTAACACCGACGTTTTCATTGCACTAGATTTATAGTAAGTCATGCACTGGACAACACATTCAAAAACTGAGGATGATGTTATCTATTGACCTTGGAAATGCCTTTCTAAGTACTCGTATTGGGCGCTACTCGGAATGGCCATGGATACTTGAATCCTAGTGTAGTAGGTAAGATATATATTTCTTTCTACATACTTCATCCACGGAGTACTAGTGGTCGGCACTTCAATGTACTACGCAGGACATCCAGGGTCAATAAGTATGCTCTCACATGCACCTATATACATTCTACCGCTTTTCATGACATTGGGCAATTCTATTATTCTCCGCCAGTCGATGTGTGTCCAGCGGAGAGATCTCATCGACCAGAGGCTCTGGTGAGACCCACACGATATGATACTTTTCTTGGCGGTGAATTGAGCCTCAGGCCACAATTTGCATAATATTGCACAACATTTCGTGTATGTACATAGTTGTCCGAAAGTATCACTCCTTCTAAGTGTCATGCAGTTACCGACTCATAATAGTTTAGAATCACTTTGATAAACTATATTCCCTGTGTAACCCTTTTCATGCACGCTGTCCAGCGACTGTTGGTAACGAGAATATTGTCCCTACTCGTTATTCTTCTTGACTACAGCTGCAAGAGAGGTAGAAGTACAGCCTGAGGAATGACCCCAACTGGAATGAGATAGCTCACCAGCAAGTATCAAAGCCAGATCTATAATTTATCATGTTGATGTGCTCTTGGTTGCTGGAAAGTCGGAAACTTAAATAAAAATCCGGTCCCTCCCCACCCTTGCGAAGCTTAGGATAGCCGAAGCAGCCAACCGGCGTGGAGATGTTACTAGTAGGAATGGCGGTCGCGTGATTTTGGGGCTGAGGTTGACTCCATAAACTCTCCTTCTTCCCCGCGAAAAACAACCCATTCTTCCACCTTCTCCTCCAGGACTTAATTCTATCTCTCTGGATTGGCGTCTCTCCGCGCCCCCCTTTCCAGTCATGCTGGATTTTTACACCCGGCTGGCGGTGCTCGGCCTCCTGGCCGTGTTCGGGTACGCCTTTACCCGTCGCGAGAAAGCCGACCCGCGCGAACCACCACTGGTGCGCAGCAGTATTCCCGTAGTCGGCCATCTGCTGGGTTTCTTGTGGTATGGCTTATCATACTTTACCATGATGACGTGAGTGTTGGAGTCTCCCCGGACCATCTCGGCCATTGCTAGCTAGACCCACGAAGCTTTCTAATGCGCCGTAGCGAGAAACATGCCTATCCGATCTTCGGCCTGAATATGATCTTCACCAAGAGCTACCTGGTCACCTCGCCGAGCATTCTGCAGTCCATCCAACGCAACAAAAAGTCCCTGAGCTTTGACCCGTTCCTCAGCATGGCGGCCGAGCGCATGGTCGGCATTCGGGGACCGACGCTAGAACTCATGCGCGAAAAGCAATCGGGCGGCCAGGGATTGAAGCAGGCCGTGATCCATGCCATGCAACCCACCCTGATCGGCGCGTCCCTGGATCGCATGAACGAGCGTATGGCGCGTCTGCTGCGACCCCTGGTGGATGATCTGGCCAGCACCTCCACGGTTGACCTCTATGGCTGGTGTCGCCATGCCATCACGGTCGCCAGCACGAATGCCTCGTATGGACCATTGAACCCCTACCAGGATGCAAAGATCGAAGAATCCTTTTGGTGAGTGACGAGTTAAATTCTACGCGAAGTTTACGCGAACTATGGGACTGAGTCTATAGGTCCTTTGAGTCGCATCTCAGCCCATTAATGGCGAACTTCCTCCCCTGGCTGACTGCGCGCACCGCGTGGCGGGGTCGTGAGGCGGTCGTGGCTGGGATGGTGCGGTACTACGAGCAAGGGGGCCACGAGGATGGATCGGAGATGACCCAGGTGCGATGGAAGACGATGAGAGAGGCCGGGGTGGCCACCGAGGAGATTGCGCGGGAGGAGGTGGGTATGGGCATCGGGTTGCTCTCCAATACGGTTCCCGCCGCCTTCTGGGTGCTGTATGAGCTGTACTCCCGGCCCGATCTGCTGGAGGAAATCCGCGAGGAGATCCGCAGGAATGCGCTCCGCGTGGACGCGGACCAGCGGCACATCATCGATATCTCGGCCATACGCGACAACTGCCCGCTCGTAGTCTCGAGCTTCCAGGAGATCCTGCGCGTGCAGTCTGCATCCGCCCCGACGCGATTTGTCATGGAAGACGTGATGCTGGCGGATCAATATTTCCTCAAGGCCGGCAGCATGATCAACATGCCGGCCGCGACGTTGGGGCGGATGCCCGAGGCATGGGGAGAGACGGCGCGGGAGTTCGATGCGCGGCGGTACATGCGGTCGGATGATAAGAATCCGCGGCGCACGGGAGGCTTCATGACATTTGGCGTGTCCCCCGTCATCTGTCCCGGGCGACACTTTGCCAGCTCGGAGATTCTCGGATTAGTCGCTCTGTTGGTGCTCCGATATGATATAGCGCCGGTGGATGGGCAGTGGCGCACGCCGCGGTTGAACTCGATGGCGGTTGCGTCGAATATGCGACCGCTCAAGGATGAGTTCCCCGTGACGGTGCGTCCGCGCAGCGAATATGCGGGTGTGCAATGGGACTGTACGGTGCAACCCGGCAGTGGACTGTTTAATTTGATGGTGGGATAGGCGTAGCTTGTATTATACAGAATGGAAGAGTAGAGAGTGGGTGCTGCAACGTGAATGGCTCCTATAAAGGTCTACCAGGGACCACGTGGCTGGCCAGTGCCATCGGGCCCATGGCTTGTCTCCATGAGAAAAAAATTTCCGGTCACTGCAGTCCAGAGTGAAAGGAACTGGAAGTTGACTGTGCACGTGGCCTGTATCCCCGAGTCATGCCCCGAATGGTGGGCATCGACCCATTTCATTGACTCTGATCGAGGGAGTTCGTTCCAAAGATTCGTGGCTACTACGTGAGCCACCTTTGGCATCGGGACGAAGCATTCGCATTTTGATCAAACCAGACGAAGCAAATAGCACAATGAAGCAGATTCTGCGCCGAGTGCTGCAGGATGCGCCAGAAAGAGCGGCACGTGGGCCCAAGCGCCGTGCTGATTAGAAGCCCCCGTCCAGCCCACGTGCCTGGCAGACTGGCAGTGGTTGTCCAAACCCCTGATCCTTTGACAAAGAGAATCAGTACGAACTAAACCAACAAAATAAAAGCGTTGTACACCCACCACCCTGCTGTAGGGCCTAGCATGGGGCATAAGGAGGGGATGGTAAGGTTGCAGAGTTGAGGTTGATTGAAGTTACTCTACAGCATCCCCAACTGTCTGTACCGCGGCCGCTTATCGCGAATCAGCAGCGATGGCTCTATCGCGCCACCACCACCTGCACCATCGAATGAGCGTGCGACCAGGAAGCAGATTGGCTCGGTCCTCTGCACGCGCCTGATTGCCCTGCCATATGAGTTTCCCTCCGAACTGCGTATATTCCTCCATTCGGGTCCCCCCCTTTACTTGGGGGGCCAACAGGCGACACCCAGTGAGCCCTGCACGTGGAGCGACGGTGTCAGTTGGGCTGGATCCATGGTCGCCCCCACTTCAAGCTTCGAAGCAGAGAAGCTTGGTACCTACACTGGAGTAGGAAATCGGTCTATCTACGACGAGTTAGTAAGTAGACAAAAGTGGCTCGGAGAGACCGAATCAAAGGTTCCTATCGTGGCCTGCCGGTGGATCTCCTATCTATCCATTCCTCTCTGCTTACTTCGTAGTCAATACTAGTATCCTCCTGGTTTACGCTACCGGAGATAGCAACAGAAATTGTCTGTCAAAGTGCCATCATGAACCAGTGAGATGCTTGGACCTGGCCCATTCCCTCGTGCTCACGCCGTACTACCTCGAATTTGACACCACCCTCTCCTATCCCCACCACTGAGATCCCCGTTGCAGTTCACTTTCTGGCTTCAGACCCGTTCATGGCTGCTTGATGGGGCAATTCCTTCGGACAAGCTTTGCCGGACGCTGCAGGTCACCGACTTTATAAAACCTCTCCCCCACCCACCAGTCGAGCGTCTTCCTGCTGCTGATTGTCGCCGCTGTTGGTAGGGTATCCCGTGGTCTCGTGCCCCCGGCTGGCTAACGTTGCCCCTCCTGCTGCTTCCCCCTTGCTTTCTCTCTAAATTTTTTACTCACTCCTGAACTTGTCCAAGTTAGACCTAACTGTCAGTTTCAGAGACTGCAATTTGATTCTACACAATGATGGATCGCGGTGATGAGAAGACCAAGGAGCTGGTGGTCTCGCCGCACGGTGACCCTCACATCGATGAGGATCCCTTGGCCGACACCCAGAAATCCTTCTGGGAGCGCAGCTGGCCTACCTTTGCCTGCGGTGCTGGTTTGTGGTCGGACGGATACTTGCAATATGTCAGTAATCTCTTTTTCTCTTATTATGCCCCAGTGAGGTTCAATCGCACTGACATAGGTCCCGGCCGTTAGGTCATCGGTACCGTCAACACCATGCTCGATCAAATTTATCCCAAGATCTACGCTGGCTCCACCTACAGTCAGAATGTCTCGTCCATCGCTTTCGCCGGCACTGTCGTTGGCATGCTCTTCTTTGGCTACCTCTCCGACCACTGGTCTCGATCCAACACCCTGATGGTCTCCACCGTCATCCTATTCGTGTTCGGTGCCCTCTGTGCCGGTGCCTACGGCCACAATGGCAGCCTTCCCGGCATGTTCACGGCCCTGACGGTCTATCGCTTCTTCTTGGGTCTGGGTGTCGGAGGTGAATACCCTGCTGGGTCCGTCGCCGCCGCTGAGAGCAGTGGAGAACTGGCTGAGGGCACCCGGCACCGCTGGTTCATTCTTTTCACCAACTTCCAACTCGATCTGGCATCTGTTGCGTCGTCACTTGTGCCCATGATCGTTGTGCTCGCTACTGGAGAGAACCATCTGCGTGCTGCCTGGCGTATCTGTTTAGGTCTCGGTGTCATCCCTCCGCTCAGTCTAATCTACCTGCGGATGAAGCTGAAGGAACCCGCCGAGTACACGCGCGAGAAGATGAACAAGTTTCCCGTCTGGCTGATTGTCAAGTATGTTCGCTGTCCCCCTCTATGCGCCGAGAAAAATACTAACGTCACCTGTCAACAGATTCTATTGGAAGCGCTGGGTAAGCCCATTGGAGATTTTAGCGTGAACTCCACAACAAATCTTACTAACTCGCCCAGTGCGTCGTCGCCTTGATCTGGTTCATCTACGACTTCTCCACCTACTCCTTCAGCATCTACTCGTCCGCCTGGCTGGCTGATATCATCGGCGATAATGCGCCCATGTGGCAGACGCTCGGTTGGAACACCCTAATCAACGTCTTCTACTTGCCCGGCTCCGCTCTGGGCGCATTTCTCAGTGATTGGTACGGTCCGCGCAACACACTGGCATTCGGAGTGTTCGTCCAGGGAGCCATCGG
Organism: Aspergillus welwitschiae; assembly: GCF_003344945.1. Taxonomy (NCBI): domain Eukaryota; kingdom Fungi; phylum Ascomycota; class Eurotiomycetes; order Eurotiales; family Aspergillaceae; genus Aspergillus; species Aspergillus welwitschiae. Next base: position 86,049 of record NW_020798743.1, on the reverse strand, counting down.
TCTGATCATGACCGGATGCTATCCCTACCTGGACACCCCTCACTATGTAGCCGCCTTTGTCGTTGTCTATGGGTAAGTTTATCCCCAATCCTCACCCATTTCACTCCTCGCTGACCACTCGGACGATAGCATCTTCCTCGCCATGGGCGAAGTCGGCCCCGGCGACAACATCGGTCTTTGTGCAGCCAAGACCTGCGCGACGCCCATTCGCGGCCAGTACTATGGCACCGCAGCGGCCATGGGCAAAGTGGGCGCTTTCGTCGGCACCTACGTTTTCCCGATTATTGTCAAGAATGCTCCGAACAAGGTCCGCCAGGGCCAGGATCCGTTCTACGTGTCCAGTGCTCTGTGTATCTTTAGTGCTTTTCTGGCATTTTTCTGTCTACCTCATATTGGCCAGGTAAGTGATGACATCATTTGATCTAATTTACTTGTATGTGACAGTGACTAACTGACAGTAGGATACTATCACGCATGAGGATGCTCGCTTCCGCGCTTATCTCGAATCCCATGGGTATGACACCTCTAGCATGGGCACGACGGGTGGCCAGAGGCAGACGACGCAGTGAAAGTATAAGTATGCATTTGATTGACGAGTTGAACGAGCTATGTCACCATGTATCCTATCCTAATTTTCATTCCGACTAAAAGTGTATTCTTTGATCATGAGCATACAAGTTACGGTACATAATTCTAATGAGCTTATTACGGGGATAGAAACTGAAGCATCCTTTGCTCCAACGCAGTCTATATCTTATCGCAATCAGTACCCAATCATCCATCTATCACCTTTTCGCTGCATAACCAGTATCTAAATAATACCGATATCTGTAGCAAACCACTCCGACAGAGATAGCATACTACTACTCAGTGCCATGTCGCGTGAGACAAATAACCAGAACCGGTAAATTGCATTATTGTTATCACCAACCCCCCCCACTCAAAAGTCTAAACCCATTATCTCTGCGTCAAATAGATAACCCTAGATAACAATTTTTCCGTTCCCAAGTGACCCTGTTTCTGCAGCGCAGGATTCCACGCTAAAGATCCTGCAGGAAGATTAGTAGATAGATAGACTCTGCCGGACTCGCGTGCCACCACCGGACTGTCCGTTGGATCTCCGGTCACCCCGGGAGCTGGAGGAGACGAGGGAGAGAGTCTTCAACATTGTCGCGTCGTTCCATCCAACTTTCTAAGATATAGTGTATGCATAGTCTCCTCACCGTATCAGTCTCTTTAGTTGATCTGTCATTTCTAGTTGGTGGATTCGGAAGATAAGCTCAATCAACATGTGGGACTCTGCCCGGTTATGATACGAAGTTAGACTAAAAAGGTTGATTGAGTAAAAAGCAGTCTGATTTATTAGTTCCCCGGGTCGATAGCCAAGCGCACCTTCAGTGGTCACTTTCATGGAATGCCAATGGGGATGTATTATCAGAGATAAGACAACAATAACAACCAAGCTACATAGCTATTATCTACTCCTGGTTCTTAGCAGAATATAGTGATGGAGCAAGGCATAGTTATACATGGTGGTGGCTGAGTAAGTAAAGCACTACTGACTAGATAGTTAACAGTACTCATATCTACTAAGCAGAATTCACTAAAAGCTGCCATTCTTGCCAACATCCTTGGCACCTACTTCAGACGTAGCTGATTCATCCACTCGTGGAAGGAAAGGCCAGTTCGTCTATGGTGAAAGACAGCCAGATTGTGCTGGTGTCTGGCCCAAGTGAACGACCTATCTACGATTCCCAGTGGGTTCTTCTTGAACATCACCTTCCGTAATACAAAGAATTGCAGGTTAAGCTCATCGCGAGTGAACTCCAGAAGACGCCACCAATGGTGCTTGGTCTGCTCCTCCATGTCTTGGGGGAGAGGATCGGACGGATCATCAGGCTCAGCCAGGCTGATCGCTCTCAGAGTTAGGATTTGCAAAGTGGGTGATACTGCACGAAGGAATTGTTCTAGAGTGTCCATCGGAAGTTCTATTAGCGCAGGCGCACAGTTTGCAGGCGCTGAAACGGTACCCCTTCAAAAAGCTCACGAACACGGAAAGGTTCCCGGTAGATTGACGAAGTGTAGGGCCCGATTTGGTAGCGTAGTGTTTCGAGACTTGGGGCAACCGCCGCCAACAACTCACACAGACGCTCTGGGTGAGAAGAAATGGCCGAGCTCTCATGACAGAAGTGTAAGTGCGACAATCCCTTGAGGCAGGAAAGAAAAGATGCCCATGCTTCGAGGGTCAGTTGCATCCTGCCAAGTCCCACACCGTAGCAATGTGGGCCACAGGTCGACAGCCTCTTCACCTTTCGACCACTGGCAATCAGAGCCTCTGCAAGGAGAGAGAAAGCCAGATCATGCTCCCTGGCGATCTGTTCGTGCGGGAAGCGCTCCCTCTCGAAGTCGGGGTAGAAACCCAGCTGAGCTCTGAATCTGCGCCAGCCTAGACAGATATCCCCAGTCCCTGCGGTAGGGCAGTATTGTAATCCGACCGACGACAAGTTGACAAACCGCCTCATACAGTCTTGGAGAAGGATGATGGAAGTCGCCGAGGTCAGCGCGTGTTGATGGTCCGCCATGGCAGCCTCGTAGACGGCATAGTATGCCTTGCCATCGACTTGTCCAGAGTCCTGCTCCTGCTGGGATGTCCCCAAAGCCCCTTGGATACAAACCCACCGCGAAAAAGTCGAGTAGGGGGCGTTATATTCACCATTAAACAGCTCCGGGACAACCGTAAGACTCTCTACATGTTCGCAGATGCCCTCCTGCATGGAAAGCTCTGACAGTCGATGGAGCCCGTCGGTGGTGAGCAGGACGCAAATGCTGCGGAAAGCCCGACGTCGACAGGTATCGGCAGTTGTAATGAAGAGCGACCGACAGGTCAGTCGAAGCGCGTGCAAGGCGGGTATTCCCAGGTGTGTGCAGATTTCGGTCACCAACTCAACAGGAAGAGATATGATGGGCATTTTTGGGAAGTTAGTCGAGTGGATAGTCAGACTGTTGGATGAGATAGCTTCCTAGGTGAACCAAACTGCAAGATCTTATCAGTATGCTGTGGGATGGCTACTTACTGGACCATCTTAGAGAGCCAAAACACCGGAACGTGGGCGATGAGTTTGTTGAAGAAATAGGACAGCTCTGAGGACTGGCCGCCTCACATTCAATATCTATATTAGTTCTACCTAAGTGAATTTTATAAGTGATGCGCGTTTTAAGCCGCTGGGAGTTGAATGCTGGTCGTTCACCAGATGGCCGAGCGGTTAACTTAATTGCAGCACTGGAGAATTCACTCCTCAGCTAACTAGTCGAGTTCATCTAGATTAACCTTGGACGGCGGGCCGGGCCATGGCCATAGCCAGGGAACCTCCATGGCAGGGAACTTAAAAAAGTATAGATCTCTCACAGTAGTAACATGTCGATCCGGGGCCACGGAAGGAATTCGTCAGAAGGATGAAGAATGACTAGTTAGTCAGTCAGTGAGGAACAATTGGGGCTGTGGATCCCCGCCGATCCCTTCTTTTTCCCCAACCCGGGCGGTGACCCGTGCGCGATTCAGTCATCGACCCCCGCGCCAGACTGAAGCTATTCCGACAGGGATAATATTCCTCTTTCCCACCTATACCACCATTTCACCTATCTTGAACCTCCAATATGAATTCTACCAACACCTCCCCCCTCCGCCTCGAGCCCGCCACCCTCGAGGACCTCCCCGCCCTCACCGACCTCTGGTACAATGCCTTCACCACCGACTCCATGCGCACCATCTGGCCCGACACCCCGGGCGTGCGACAATGGTGGCACGAAGCCAACGAGCACGACATGCGACACAAACCCGGGGAGAAATTTCTAAAGGTCGTCGACACATCCCAGAATGGCCGTATCGTCGCCTACGCCAAATGGTCCCTGCAGACGGCTGAAGAGCGCGGTGCTCGCTGGCCTGCCTGGCATCCGGACATGAATCCCGTCCATAATGATGCGTTCTTGAAGCAGCTGGAGACGTATCGCGCTGCGCTGGTGGGTGGGGGTCGACCTAATTATTGTATGTTGATTTGACGAGCTGGGATTGAAGTGTGGATTGCTAACTGCTAGGGTAGATCTCGATATGCTCGCGACTCACTCCGATTACCGACGTATGGGTGCCGCTCGTATGCTTCTGGAATGGGGCTGTCGTGTCGCGGACCAGGACGGTGTGCCGGTCTATATTGATGCGAGTAAGGCTGGCAAGCCGGTCTATGAGCGGTTTGGCTTCGAGGATCGTAGCCATGTCTTTGGGGATACGGGTGCCTTGGCCCCTATGGTGCGGGATCCGCCGAAACGCGAGGCTTGAGGTGATATACAACTTAATATAGAGGACCTGGTCGGGGAGTATATATATCGGTGGTTGATGGTTGAGACTGGCATAGTACTGCTTCCTACGGTTGCATTATACACCAGGCTGGGACATGGAAGAAGGATAGATATATTTATAGTACAGAACCAAGACCTGCCAACTAAACTGGTGGCCAAAACCCCTACCCAATAGATACAATAGATCAGGTACTTCAACCACGCCGGACACCATAAGCTAAAATCCCACAACCCGCTCTATGTACATACTAACCTAGAACATAACCTAGAATGCTGGTCATCTATATCTTGGCCGGCCTCCGGGTCAGAGCATTCGTCAAGGTCAAGAGACTGTCTCGCTCCTGCGCCGTAAACTCCCGGCGACCAGGGCCTCCCCGACTGCCATCGCCGCCACCGCGAGCGCTGGCCCCCGTGAACAAGTCATCTCGCGCCAGCGACCGGTAGTCGGTGTGGAACTTCCACCGTTCCGCCAGGTCGGCGGGCAGCTGGCCTTGGAAGGCCTTGGCAATATATGCGCCGATTACAGGAAGGAATTTGTATGCACTAGTACCTCGTTAGTATCGTCGTTTAGACCCCTGAACTTGGGTTGGAGTACTCACTGTCCCGTACCACCGGTCGCGACAAACACGTTTTGGTGTGCGGGATGGCGGTCAAAGATAAAGTCGCCCGTCGGGGTCTCGTTGTACCAACAGAGACACGTCTTCTCAAATCCCCGCGACACTAGCTCGGGTAGAATCTCCCCCAGTCCGGCCAGCAGGCGTTGCCGGCCTTCCTCCGGGATGAAGTTCGCACGCTGTGAAATGGCTTCGCTGGGTGGGGAAGAGATGTTGGATGAGGACAAGGTGTAGCCGAAACTGTGACATGCCACCTTCAGGTATCCGGTCTGCTCATGGGGCGGGAAGCTGAAGAATCCCGTAGACAGATTGAAGAAGATGGGCAGGTCTTTCAGACGCTGGACCTCCTCCGGTGTGAGGCGCACAAATCCGACGATCTGCGCGGTGGCCACCATGGTGTTCCATGAGGGCACCAAACTGGCAGTCCATGCGCCTGTGGCCAGGATGAACTGATCGGCAGTGATGCGCCCGCCATCGATCGTTCGCACGGCAGTCACTCGGCCATCCGACCCTTGCTCCAGGCTTGTTACATGTCCATGGCGACCGGTAACAAAGGAGACCCCCGCGCGGATGCAGCGATCGCGCAGGCCGGTAATGGCAAGGCCGGCATCAGCCCATCCAGCGGCGTTGTTGTAGAATCCCTCGAAGCCTGCTCCGATGGGAGTGCCCGACACTGTGGGAAAACGAGCTTTCATGGCGGCCACACTATCAAGGGGGTGCCATTCGCAGCCCATATCCGTGAGGATCTTCTTGGTCTTGCGTATGAAGTCGGATCCGCCCGCCGAGACGAGACTGGCAGGTCCTGACTGTTGCGCCGTCCAGACACATGGGGTGCGATGGAAGGAGTCCGCATAGTCGGGACTGGTATTCCAAAGCTCGTAGGCATCACGGCCCATCTTTGCATAGACGGGATCGCCATAGTCGAAGCGAATAACGCGCGAGATGTCGTTGCTCGAACCATCGGGGACGGGCGGCATGGACCGATCCATCACTGTAATCGAGGAGAAGCCATCTTCGGCCAGGTGCAGGGCCGTGGAGAGGCCAAACACGCCGGCTCCCACGATCACGACGGACTGTGTCTTGTCCATATCCAAACTAACAAGAACATATTATCCAGGTATCAGAATATAGAGTCATGGGACCTCTCCCCTCCAGGCCAGACCCCAGATTCTTAATGTGTTTTGAGACCAGGCATTGGTCGTTTGTTCTGCCCCGGCTGGGAACCGGGAACCGAACCGAGTCCGTCTTGGCCTGCGCCCGCAGCACTTGGATTCCTTCTCGTTTGGGTGAAGGAATCCTTGGATGTTGGGGGAATTGGCTTGGAGGGATGAATGGCACTGCAGAGGCTAACCGTGGACCGGTTCCGTGGTGGAGAACTGATCATGCAGTCCAAGTGGCCAACTGAACTGGTGAACTGGCAGCTCCTCAGCCGGCTGACAGCTCAAGCTTTCCCTAGACCGGAAAACATTCAGTCCAAAGATTAAGGTAAACTAATAATAATCTTGATGTATGCAGTCTCTGGGGCTTGATTTCCCAATCGAGTGATGCATGTAAGGGGCCCCTCTGTTTGTCCTTCCATCACAGGATGAGTTTCATCAGTCCGGTTCATTCTCCCTTATCGCTCCGTATCTGATTGCCAGCCGGCGGATCGGGCAAGGACCCCATCTGCCGGCCGTGTCTATCTCTGCCTCTGTATCAGGACCACGATAGTGTAGTGCGATGGGATAGGGCTGGATGTTAGTCCCATGCATTGGCCAGACGAGGAACCACGGCTGCCATCGCCGCCACGAGGCGTTCCGGTGCCAGAGAATCAAGGCTCCGTTCCGACCTCCTGATCGCTCTGGAGCCGGTGGACGGCTATGGAGCCGCTGCCAGGAGGAGGGCTGGGCTGGGAGAGCGAGGATATGATAGAGATAACCAGATAGCCAACTGGGTATAAAGACAGTATCTCATCTCATCCTCAAGTCTGGTAGAACAACAACGACCCAGATCAATCTCCACAGTTCAGTCTTGAAACAACAAGAGCCTCTTTCCAGAGTCATTCACATACATTCAAACACGACATTTTAGTCTACACCCTTGGCTTGTACCATGGCATCTGCACTGTGGAACTACCTTGGCCTCCGCGAGGCCCCCACTGCCCCTACCAATGAGGCCGTGCGAGCCCTGCCCGCCTCGTGGTACACTTCGCAGGAGATGTTCGAGCTGGAGCGCCGCGCCATCTTCTCCCGCAAATGGTTGCTGACCACTCACAAGCTGCGCCTCCCCAATACCGGAGACTGGCTGCAGTATGAGGTGTCGGGCTTCAACTTTGTCCTGGTGCGCGACAAGGAGGGCAACATCAACGCCTTCCACAACGTATGTCGCCACCGCGCCTTCCCCTTGGTGACCGAGGAGAAGGGGTCCGCTCGCATCTTCGCCTGCAAGTACCATGGCTGGTCCTACGGCCTCAATGGCAAGCTGGCCAAGGCTCCCGGCTACCAGGACCTCGACGGCTTCGACAAGAGCAAGAACAGCCTGCTCCCCATCCACGTGCACATCGACGCCAACGGCTTCATCTGGGTCAACCTGGATGCCGGCGAGCAGCCCGAGATCTCCTGGGACGATGACTTCAAGGGCATTGATCTGCAGTCCCGCTTTGCCGATGTCAAGTGGGAAGACTACACCTTCGACCACACCTGGGAGCAGGACGGCAGCTACAACTGGAAGATTCTGGCCGACAACTACAACGAATGCTACCACTGCGCGACTACGCACCCGGACATCCCGGCCCTGGCCGACTTGGCCACCTACTCGGTCGACACCAAGGACGGCGGTATCATCCACGACGCCCACTCCAAGCCCGACCAGATCGCGGCGGGGCTCAGGATTGCCAGCACCTACTACTTCCCCAATGCCTCCATGACCGTTTCGTAAGTGGACCCAGTATATAAAGACACCCCCCCACCAGTTTCAAAATCCCTAACCGTTTCTCTGCAGGCCACACTTCTTCTTCATGCAGCGCTTTGTCCCGATCTCCCCCACCCGGTCGGTGATGAAGTACGAGGTGTACCGCAACAAGAACTCGAGCGACGAGGACTTTGACCTGATCAACACCATGTACAAGCGCATCATGTCCGAGGACAAGTACCTCTGCGATCTGACGCAGAAGAACCTCAATGCCGGAGTGTTTGTGAACGGGGAGCTGCACCCGAAGATGGAGAAGGGCCCTCTGTATTTCCAGAAGGTGGTGCGCGACGTGGTGACGGAGCACTTCCAGCGCGAGGAGAAGGAGGGTCAGGAGTACTGGCCGGCTCGCCAGCGCGTGCCCAAGGAGGCCGCGACGAGTGCGCAGGACATGCAGTTCTGCTCCAACCTGGGGTGTGGGGCGGGTAAGGAGTGCTGCTCGAACATCGGGGCGCAGCCACCGGCAGCGGTCGCCTGGTGAGGGGGTTATTGGTTCCTAGAAGGATCGGCAAATTTGGGAAAGAAGAGAGTTGTGCTATGATTCATATTGACGAGTTTTGACACATTTTTGGCAATCAGGTTAGCGATCTTTGTTTGATTTTGAGATATTGTACCGATTTAGAATAGTTTCTCTTTTAGCATTCTGCAATCTTTAATGACGTTCGACTGAATCATGCTCTCAGTTTTTTTGTCGCGTAGTGCGTGTAGATAAGTAAATGGTGATCAAGAGGAGGAGATGGAATGGAAGGGCGGAGGGAAAGATAGAGGGAGGACCAGCCAAGACGGGAAAAGCAGCCAAAAGAGGGGGAGAAGAGACTAGACCACGTGCGCTCACCTGACCGGTTGGAAATTCACTCGGAGTTTCTCATGGCAAATCCGGGATACTAAGCAAGGACTAATGAGTACAAAGATGGTGAAGGTTACTTAATGATGATTTTAGGTTATCCCGGGTTAGTCACAGTGTCTAGTCCCAGTTCTTTTACTTCCCACGCCTGGTCTGGAATGTCCAACCGTCCCCTTCAAGTAGCAGACGCCCCAAAACCTGGACAGGGCGACGGGTCATGGCGGGGATTCCCAAGGACTGACAGGCCCAGCTGACCACTGGGGATGGAGAGAGTATTGGGTGAAAGTATGCGAGGGTGGCCATGAGGTACTACTAGCTACTATGAATAGCCCGGCCGCCGTGAATCGACCAGACTCGGCTTATCTTTCCATCGACACACACCGGAGATATGTGACAGTCGACGGGGAGAGCGGCAGATCCACCCTTCGCTGCTTGCTCTCCATCCAGGGAAGAGACGATAAGTAAGTGACTACGTACAGTACCCGTACGGTACTACTACTACTTAGTAGATAGCGATAACCCTTCCACCTCCCAACTGAGCAGTGACAGTTCCCAGGTTCCACTGCCAACCAACCTACAGTACCCTCTTTCTCTCTCCCCCCTCCTTGCTCCTTGCAGCTATTCGTATTATTGGTTGCTGCTTATCCCCCCCAACCCTCCCGCCTAGGTCCTAGTAGATAGTGGACACCCGAGTATATGCTCGCTCGAGCTCTCTCGTCTCTTCCTTTTCTAATCCAAAATCCCCTCCCCCGTTTTCCCCTCCTCTCCCTCCCCCTCTTTGTTCCCGCGGGCATCGCGTCCCGTAGTCATCTCCCCAGCATCTTTCCAACCACTTCCTCTCTGACTTCTCCTCCTGGGACATATCATGACGCCGCCAGAGGGACAGCGTCGGAGGTTACGATCTAATCATGCTTGCTTGAATTGCAGGTACGAAAAACCCAAAGACTTCCTTTAATGATCTACCAAGAAGAGCCACTTACCAGCGAGGACAGAAGGAAGAAGACGCGGTGTCCGGGCGAGAAACCGGCCTGCTCGTGCTGTGTGCGGCTCAACCAGCCATGCTCGTATACACCCGTCACGAGGACGTCAATAGGCAGCCCATCCGTGGGTGCACCCGAGCTCCCCTTGACTTGGCGATTGCTGATTAACCCCCCTCTCCAGAAAGATCGGCTGGCAGAACTGGAAGAGAAGGTCAATCTCATTCTAAACGGTAATATGTAGGTGTTTTCTCCGCGCGATATTTTCCGGAGTGTAAGGGACTCATCTATTCGCGCAGACTCGCTCGATCGACAGGTCCCGAGACGAAGTTATCGCCACCATCCCCAAGACGCCGTGATTCTCACACTCCATATCCTGTAGCATCCGGCCTGGGGGAGGGCACAACCCCTCATTCTTCCCCCTCCGTCATCGCCAGAGCCATCAATCTCTACGTGGAGCACTGTCACCGGCAGCCAGTCTGGTGTTTCGACTTTGACGGGCCAGGGGAGCCCGGCTCTCTCCCCGAGGAGCTAATTTGTAGTCTGTTGGCACTCACCTTGCGTTATTTACACGAGCAGGAGCAGGGACAGCACTATGCCGACGATGCAAGGACACTCATCATGCTGCGCATTGCCAATGGGACGGTGGAGCTGGCCACGATCGAAAGTTTATGTCTGCTGTCCTATTCCTCTTTCATCGGTACGTCTATCCCGGGGTTGGTCAAGTAATGTGGGAAGTGATAGAGGGTGGCTAATTGTATTTTCGGTTGTTGCAGATGGCAATACACACCTCGGGCAGTTCTATCTAGGCCTGGCGTCCCAGCTCTGTCGGGCGGCCATGCTTGATGTTGCGGTCGCCTATTCACCCGATGATCCACATATGGAGCGAAAGAAGCGGCTGTTTTGGAGTCTACAGTTACTTGAGCAGTCATACGGCCGACAGACAGGAATCTTACGCACATCGACCGAGATCTGGCGCCCACCATATTTCGCTACGGATGGCGACCAGGACAGCCACAAGGCGACAGTGCCTCCGTCCCCGCCCATGCCGCAGGACAGCGTGGGATGCACGAACCCCCACGACACGGGCATTTGGAACATGAGCATCCAGTTCGGGTGGGTGTGGAGCAATGTCCGGGGCTATGTATCGGACTGTGCGCGCAGCAAAATGAAGGAGCCCTGGCGACACGAGTCGATGTACTCGATGGTGCTCTCTGACCTCACGGAGATCGAGAACCGGACACCCCTCTGTCATCGCTATGATCACGTTCAATTCTATGAACGTACTGGCGAAGAGTTATCCTACGAGCTGTCCTACTGGGTGCCTTGGTTGAAGTTGCAGTTCATGTACCATGCCATCCTCACGGTCCTCAACCACCCGTTTCTGTACATCATGGCCTCACGCCAGAACCCCAATCTGGCCATCCCAAACAGCTTCTGGCGACGGTCCTCGGAGCTGGTGGTGCTGCATGCCACCTGGATCGTGCGCTTGATCGACATGGTGGTGGAGAAGGAGGTGCGCCTGTCCGATCCCTTTTTCGCTCATGTCGCCGCCATTGCCGCCACGGTGCAGCTGTACTACTGCTGTGCCGGGGACCCTCGTCTGAAATACAAGTCGCGGGTGGACTATGCCAAGTGCCGCGAGTTCCTGAGAACCTTTGCCACTACATCGCGGGCCTGCGAGGGCCTGGTAGGTGATCGTCATCCCCGGTTTGTAGAATGAGCAGCTGACTCCGTTTCTCCGCAGCATCGCATTTTGGACCAGATGATGCGCATTGCATCCGGCTCGGAGAATGTCGACTACGAGACCTGGCTCCCATCCAAGATCTACTTGAGTATCCCTCTCATGTGGGACATCCTACAGTTCAACAGCACAAATCGGTCGGCGGGCGGGAGGGCCGACGGCCGCCTGCTGCATTCCTCACTTACAGCATCGGCAGTCGGGCAAGGCTCCGAGGAAGATTCGACCCTTGAGGTGATCGTCACGACCTCGCCGGAGGTGACGGTCAACACGGCCGACGGGGGCCAAGCAGTGCCTCTGCCCCTGTATCGGTCGCCAGCGACCTCCAAGGCTAACGCGGCAGCCACCTCCATAGTGCGCGACACCCTCGTTGCGCCGATTGACAGTCTGATGGTCAATACCCCATGGCTCTGGGCCGATTCGGCTCCACTGGGCGACATGGAGAGCTCCCTGGGATATGCCAATTCCGGTCCGGGCGGCGGAGATGCGGAGTTTTCATCATGGTGGAATCTAGGCAACCTGTGAACCGGTCGAAACTTACGTGAATACCTAATACCAAGAATAGTCTTGATTCCCGTTTTGATTCGATGGTGGTAGTATGGCAACACACTCACTCTCACACACACAACCCGAACGGAGACGTCGAAACCCGGCCATCAAGAGGGAGAAAGACAGACAAAGTGATAGCAAACGACAAGGATGAGGCGTCCCGACAAACCCCGCACGCACAAAAGAAATCCTCACCGTCATCCTCTCATCTTCTCCTCGTCTACTCGTCTCCTCATCCTCCCCCCTTGGCTACTCGCCCCGCCTTTCAATCCACGGTCAACCTGGCAGTCCCTATGCGAGTTCTCCCTCTATTTTGAGTCTCTTCCCCCCATGAGCGAAACCCTCCAACCAAGAGACCATACGCGACACCCGTTCTCCGACCGATAGAAGCGAGGGCCATCACCAATCCAAGGAAGGCCAAAGCTCCTCCGTAAGATGCGCTAGGACCCGCCACTATTTAACACCGCCTTGCCTGTTTGGGTCATCTTTTCCCAGGGATCCATATTTTTCCCCCTCGCGACTTTGCCTCCTCTGGATAAGATACGATGCGTCCGCCCCATCGGCCCGCCACCTGTTCCCCTCCCTGTCTTAGCGTCCTGCCCTTTCTTTGTTGTTGGGATGCCGGTAGCTTCAACTCCTTACAACGCATATCATCTCGAACAAACAGCCGCGTCGGCTCCGCTAGTTAGTCGGGTTTGATGTCGATCCCAGTCCGGACGTCTCGGAATGCCATGGAACTTCCTTCTTTGGACTGATAAAGCGCAAGGGAGACGACATTTGGAGCCCGGTACTGCAGATGTCCAGCAGGGGTTTTTTTGGTGTGGTATGCTGCCTCTTCATGCTTATCGGCCATGAGTTTCCCGCGCAAACCGCGTCACCTCGAAGCAGGGGTCCGCACATGGCCACCTGCTCCATTTCCCGATGCCTGCTGGTGGACAGGCGGGCAGAGGTACGATGTCGCCTAGTATGCTATCAGATCTGCACCGCATACCATAATTCGCCAGCGCCAGTGTTGCAATGGTGATGCACTGGCTTGGCTTTGTGGGATGGCATAATTCTTATCCCCCTCCTTTTCTCTCTTTCCCCCTCTTTTCATCATTGATTCGAGCCAATTCAGCTCCCCTGTCCCTATCAGCCTGATGGGGCCCATCTGCTGCTGTGGTAGCATGGGACGATATTGGGACACACTAATTCTTATACAGATTGCCCAAGCTTGTCCCTTGGTGCATATTCCCGTCTCACCATTAGTTGTTGTCTGAATTCTCTAATATCCTCAGGCTGTCTAATATCTACTGATGCTCTTCAAACAGACCACGACTTCTACGACAACGAGCTCTGCAGCCATTCATGGGCCTGGCCATAAATCTCCTCACACACCTTTTTCCGGTACGCTCTTTCGGCCGCAGTTCCCTCCTGCCCATGCGTGAAGCCATGCGTACACCCTCGGGCCAAAGTCCACTTATACGCAGCCGTCTCGAAAGGCGCTTCTTGGTCCTCTTTGTCGTGCAGGCCCGCCAGACGGTGGATCATCTGCTGGGCCTCCAGCCGTAGCATATCCCACTGGGCCGCAATCGTGTAGATGCGCGGAGGCAGATCTTCCGGTTTGGCATACCAGGGACTCAGCAGCGGATCGCATCGGTTCTGTCCCACACAGACGTACCCCCAATCCAGAGCCCACGCCATCATGCCTATCTTGTCCAGAGGCCCATCCGTGTAGGGGCGGGAGGCTAATTTGACGGGCGGGGGATGGCCAAAGTCGACAATGGGGTAGTATACGACGGCAGCTTTGACCCGTCCATGCAGGGGAGGCAACTGTGACACCGACAGAGCCAGATTCCCGCCCGCACTGAACCCCCCAATGGCGATGCGATCGAGATCAATGGGCAGGGACTCATCCGCCAGCACGTCCTGGATCTGGGCGACTAGATCGTAGGTGGCAGTGGGGAAGGGATGTCGGGGCACGCGGCGGTAGTCCAAGCTCACGACCAACATGCCGGTCCGCTCGGCCCAGGCAACGCAGAAGCGGTCATCCACCTGGGCGTCGCCCACGGCGAAACCGCCGCCATGGATGTTCAGATATAAGGGCAGCAGCTCTCCCGTGCGATAGTTGGGCGGGAAGAAGATATGGGTGTTCAGCATGGGGCGAGATGGGTAGCGACGGACGAAGGTGGGCTGGTAACGCCGAGGAGGCTGCCTAACGAGGCGCCGATAGTAGAAGTAGATGGCCGCCAGGGTTTTCAGCAGCCATAGTCGAATGAAGCAGTCCACGCGGTGCCAGAAAGGCATGCGCACCTTCCAGAGAGGGGGAGGAGATTCGGCGGCGGTGGTGTCGGCCGGCTCCTTCATGGGTGCAACTGGCTGGTGAGACAGACGGAGGGGAAGACACTGTCTGTCTCAACAGAAAAAATAAGTTCACGGAGGGACAGCAATTAGCGCGTTGTGGACGGAATCCTTTCCAGACACACAGCCTCCCCGTCCGACTAGCGCTCCCGTAATCACGATATTGATAAGTCCAAGGCCATTATCTCCCACCCCAACCCCCAACGATCTCATCGCGTTAAGTAGTTGCATCGCGCAGAGAGACAAGAATCACCGCGTAGTAAAATCTCACAATAGCCATATTCCACCGCTCCGCACACAGCGGTCCAAGGAGAAGGGAAGATGATGTGTGACCGTCTTGCAGTGGCTGACATGGCTGGATGAGCGCAAGAGATTGTTGAGAATCGACTGTGGAGGCCTGTTAAGATTGATCAAGAGTCAGAATTTCTGTCTTGGTTTTTCGCAGTACTAATCAGTAGTGGAGAATAGAGATAGAGAGAGAGAGAGAGAAAAGGATCGATGCGAGGCTCGAACGCGAAAACTGACCTTCTTCCTTCTCCTACCTGCTCAATTGTAGTTCTGACAACTGACACCGAGTGCTGTGCTTTGAAAAGAGTCCGATTCTTATCTGGTAACTACTAGTATTTAGAGACGTGTGTTTCTGCGTGTCTCTCTTTGGCTGGACTTTCCCCGCATCTTGCTTACCTCAGCGGTTCCTTGTCTCCGCATCTTCGGTCTCAATTGATTTCCCATCTCCTCATCATCTCAACTACTCCTACTTTCGCTTCTATCTCCAGGCCTCCATCTCTGTCCACCCTCTTTCTCTTCGTCTTGTATCTCCCGCCGACCGCTCTTATTTGAGTCTACCTACTCCCAGAGTTCTGCCGGATTGGGTTTATCATGCCTGCATGGCTCCTTCCTGCTTCTCCTTCCCACGCGTGGGCGAACGGATGAAAGTGGGTTCCTTTATGTCATCATAACATCATAACCATCAGCAGCTTCTCCCCTCTTCTTCTCCCGATCAGCCTCAATGCTGCCCACACTATCAGATTCTGCTTCTGATTTCTACTTCTCGGTCGCTCTTATCTCCTGGTTTCCTTCTCGAATCTTCCCAGATTCCTCCTTGCCGCTTTGGTGCCATGTCCACGCGGAGAAAGAAATCCAAGGTACGTGCTTCGTTTCCACCCTATACTAGACTACTTCTTAGCAAGACACTCAACCTCACCCCCCACCTTTCCCCCCCTCCTCCAACTACAATACCCAAACATCTATTTATATATTGTCAAGAATCCCAAGTTAATCATCGAGCTCCCCATTAGACTGCCCCCACTAGGGCTGATCATCTCCAACAAGCCGTCGCCGAGTATGCCATCGGCTCCGGCAACTACCATGAGGACCTGCTGCACGATCTCTTCCAGGTCATCCGATCCGTTAACCCCGATTACACCCCGACCCTGGTGGGCATGATCCGCAACCATGCATCGCTGGATGAGGTGCGTGGCTACCTCACCCGCGTCCTGGCCGACGCCCAGCCCTCGCTCCAGGATCAACAAGACGCTCTGGACCGCCTCGAGGGCCTGCGTCGCGGTATCGAGGTCGAAAGTGAGCCCCCGCGCTTTCGGCCTCAGATCATGGACATCCGGTATCTGTGCAGCAGTGCCCCCTACCGCGTCCCTGCCAAACCCTGGACCTCGGTGACCGACGACGACGACTTGGTCTCCCACCTCGTCTCCCTGTATCTCGTCTGGGATTACCCTTTCTTCGCCTTCTTCGACAGTAAGACGTTTGTCAAGCACATGGCCATGGGCAACACCGAGTCCGACTTTTGCAGTCCCTTCTTGGTCAACGCCCTGTTGGCCAATGCATGCGTATGGCCCTTCTCTCCCCCAGCGTGCCTCGTCAATGTGGTTCGCTAACCATGACCTTCGTACGAATTTTTCTAACACAGTATTACTCGCAATATACGGAAGCCTACACTGTACCCGGTGATGTTCGCACGAAAGGCGCCGATTTTCTGGCGGAGGCAGAACGCCATCTGCAGTCCCATCAGTTCGAGAAGGGAGGCGACATTCGTCTGGCATCCTTGCAGGCGCACTTGTTGCTGTATGAGAGGTATGCGGGCTCCCAATCCTGGGCGGCGCACGCCCTAATACGTAGATTAGTTGACCTGACTGTATTCTTTTCCAATCCATTAGATACTCCCTGTCCGGCCACGATGATTGGGGTTACACTATGCTACACCGCGCCATTGAAATGGGAGAGTCGTTGGGCATCGTGAACCAAAAGACAGGCTTACGCCTCTCACTATCCCAAATGTCCGAGGATATGATCGTCTCCATTAAGCGCACCGCCTGGGGCTTGTTCCAGGTAGACACGTAAGTTCGTCTTCAGGCTCACTCAACACATCTCCGTCCCAAGCCTTCGATCTGATGGTAGAGTACGACAGGGTCGTCCATACCAACTTCCTCCGGCCTAGCCGCGTGAGATCCGTCAATGTCGAGCCCATCGAGCGAGATGATGCCAACACAAGCGAGAGGTGGACGCCATACCCGATTTCCCCCACCGTCCGGCCGTCATACCTGAGCCAATATTTTGACGAGGCATGTAAGCTCTCTTTCATCGCCCGCGACATTTCCTGGAATCTGTCCCGCACCGACCGGTCGGGCGCCGAGCCGGATCAGCGCAAGCAGGAACTCTACGACCAACTCAGTGTATGGGAGAGCAACCTCCCCGAATGCTTCGATCCGGCTACGCGACCGGCGCCACATCTCCTTTTGCTCAGGTGAGTGTTCTCGCAGTCCAGGCAGCGGCGGAGAGTGAAATGCAGCCAACTAACCCTTGTGTCTACAGAATGCGTTTCCACACGCTAGTTATAAACCTGTGTTGCGATCGGTTTGGAGTCCACCCCTTACTGTCAG
Source organism: Aspergillus welwitschiae (assembly GCF_003344945.1). NCBI lineage: Eukaryota > Fungi > Ascomycota > Eurotiomycetes > Eurotiales > Aspergillaceae > Aspergillus > Aspergillus welwitschiae. Next base: position 68,791 of record NW_020798743.1, on the reverse strand, counting down.
AACATGACAATCGTGCTCCTCGAGAGAGCAAAGGGTTCAGCGCCATGGAAATTGCCATGTCGTCGGTGCGGGCCATCGCGGCGCTCACGCAGCAACTGCGGGCGGAATACGGGATGGAGCATGCCCACCAGTTCGCCATGTACTCGGTCAACCTGGCGCTGTTTACCCTCCTCGGCCAGGACACCTTCGATATTCTCGACCGAGACTTCCTGACCCTGACCAGCGCCATGTCCATCATTGCCTGCCGTTCCCAACTGGGGCGCCATCTCTTCCACCTCTTCAAGCTGTCGGTGCGGGCACGCAACCAGGGGGATCGGGTACAGCAGTCGGACGAGGTTCCACCGGGAATCAAAGAGCTGTTTCAGCCAGACTCAATACCGCAAGTACCTGATCGGTGGGATAAATACGCCGAGGAGCTCACCAAGATCGACGGCGAACAGAGCTATGTAGAGCACTTCCAGGATGATCCGCAAGCGTCGCCTGCCTCTGGCTTGCACGAGATGTTGCAACAATACGAGCGGTTAAGTGTTGGCAAAGACGAGGAGTGGCGCGATCGTCGGCCCACAGAAATAACCCATTTTTTCTGAACTGAACTGATCCTCTTGGGCGACAATATAGATTAGACCATGCGCCTGAGTGGCCATAACTCTCAGGTACCCCCAACTGAGACTGTACATATGCATCTTTCGACTCCATCTTAGACGATACACGAAGTCACTATCTGGTTCTAGCAAATTCATTACTATTTTACAAAAGTTTGTATAACTATTGTATTGGTTCATCCTCCCCTCGGTAACCCGAAAGACCAAACATCGACTATGATTCATCAATACATATCAGTCACCATCCTCCATGTTCGTCCCTTTTGTATAATTACATCTTTCTAAAACAAATGAAAACCCAATATAATACACCGAAAGAAAAAAAGAGCTCTAGACCAGACAGACCCCGCATAGTAGCTTTTCACAAGTAAAGGCCCTCTTCCTCCAGGGTCTCCAACACCTCAGACGCACTACCGATCAAGTGCAAACTACCCGTGATGAGCACAAGCGGCGGCACACGGCCCTGGCCACCGACGCTGCCGACACCCCCAGCGCAGCGGATCGCTTCCTCGACGGTGCGCACGACCGTGATGCCCGTCAACTCCTCACCGGGGATACCACGCCAGTAGGTGCTCAGCTGGGCCTGGAGGTTGAGGTTCTCCTCGCCAGCATTACCATGGAAAGTCATCGACGCGCGCTCCATATCCGCCGTCTCGTCCTTTTCCCAGGCAATGTTGGAGCAGAAGATGACGTGGTGGAACGGCTTCTCGGCCAGACTACTACCAGCGCCCGCGGTCTGGCGGATACTATCCCGGAGGTGTCGCACCAAGGTAAAGGCATCGCGGGTCGACTGGTTGAAGATGAGGACCCGCTTCGCGGAGTCTTGCTGCGGTGCGGCCTTCTTCGCGAACCAGGAACCCACCAGGTCCATGCTCTCCACGGTGTGCGCGCCGTCCAGATGGAACCGACCGGACCGGCAGTCCCGCGTCTCGCAGCGGCCCGGCCAGCTGGCGGTCTCCAGCGCGCGACGGAATTCCTCCGGCAGGGGAGACGAGGTGATGTCCTCGGGAATGTCCGAATAACCCATGTTCCGGAGATGGGTTGCCGCCACGGCTATGGCCAGACTAGCGTTTATCTTTTGGAAATCTCCTGCTAGTCCAAGCTCCATGGTCTCCACTTCCGGGTGTACGGGGACAATGGTCAGCGGCGCTCCCTTTTCGGCTGCGATCTTTTGCAGCGTAGCGGTGGCGCCGGGGGCTTGAGGGATGGTCAAGATCGGGACACCGGGCTTGATGATGCCGCCCTTGGCCCAGGCGATCTCTTCGATAGTGTTGCCTAGCAGGTCGGTGTGCTCGAGTGCGAGACTCGTGATGGCGCTGACGCTAGGGCGGTGAAGGATGTTGGTTGAATCATGTCGGCCACCGAGGCACACCTCGACCACGGCGGTGTCGACTTTCTCCTGCAGGAACCCGTGAAGGGCCATCAGGGTGAGGAAGCGGGCAAACGGAGGGCCGCTCTTTGCCGTCTCCTCCGTCAAACCGAGTCGGCCCCACACGTCACAGAAGTACTGGACGAACTGTTCCTCAGTTAGGGAGGTGTGGTGGAAAGGGGTGTCGTTGGACGGGCTGATCCGAATGCGCTCTCGGACAGTGCGTAGATGAGGTGATGTGTAAAGCCCCAGCTTCTTGATTGGGTTCTGTGACATGTGTTAGTGGTGCCTGTGGATGGAAATCTTCGACAGCTCGCCTGCAGCGGTTGCAGCGCATACCTCGTGGCCCTGGTACTCGGACAAAATCGAGAAGATAAACGCCGAGGTGGAACCCTTGCCTTTACTTCCGGCAATGTGCACCGCATTCAAGGGATCGAAATCAGGACTCTGTTGATCGCTGTCAGTGTCCGTTTAGAGTGCCCTCGAGGGGATTTGCCTACCTCATATCCCACTGCGCGACACCATCTCAGCATATCCTGGATGAAGACACTCCGATCCGCTGTCTTAATGGCAAGTTGGCGATACGCGAAGTTGGTGTTGAGCGTATTCAGCTGGCGAAGTGTGTCCTTTCAGGGCGTCAGTATGAGCTTTGGCCTTGGTTTGGAATGACTCACATTGTATGTAGTTTCTTCCACATTCTTTCCTTCCTCCCGTTCGGAAGAGGAGAGGTAAGCTGTATTGGATGGAGGGTCCATTTCAGGCATGAACTGGATTGACGGCATTGTGAGGGAGGATTGCGACTACAAAGACCTTGGGATCGAAAGATGTCCTGATTGCCTTGTTTGGTCAATGGTTGATCCGCTTCTGATGAGCTTTATATAGACACCCCAAGGGGCTTCAATCACAGTGACTTGGCACCTGTTTATGGCATGCATACTTTGTCGGGCCAGCATGGATGCTAAGCTGCAGGTCCGCGATGGCGTGAGTATTAGGGTTGCACACCCTACAAGATCGACAGGTCGAGCCCGGACTATCTTTCACCGCCAATAGTTGAGCTGCTGCAGAGTGGAGATGCATGATCGACGATGCAGCCGCTGACGCGGCTGCGCATTTAACTTCTTCTTTCTTCTCGGCGCGGTTTCCTGTTCCTTTCGAAACTTGCTTTTGCACCCTGATCATCGTTGACGCCACCCATGGGGCTCAGCCGCGATCTTCCCCAACTTTTAGTTTCCATTACTTAAAGGTAATTGCCATGGGGGTCCCCATTTCCTCTTTCGGCGAGCTGAAGCTCTGAATCACATCGAGTGTAGCTGAGAAAGTGACTCCGAATTGCTCGGGAACAGACGGAATTTTACGTCCACATGAAAGGCCCCGTGCCGTGAAGACACTAGCTAGACCGCAATGCACCTCATCCATGATGTGATCTCCGGTTGCCATTCCCGGAAAATAAGCATCGATCGGGCGGATGCATATGTCATCAAACAAGACGAGGGTGTCAGCATAGAGTCCGTATAACTATGCCAGACATGGCAAGTTTCGCGGTTGATTGACGCTTTGGCTGAACCAAGTCACTCCTTTTGAATTTTTCAGGGCCTTCACCAACCCATTTCACTCCCTAAGGCAATCAAATTTATCATGTCTCAAATAGTCAAGGACAAAGGTCCTCAGGAGGTTGTGCACACCATCGAGCTGGGTTCCCTCGGGGGCAATTCCAGCAGTGCCAGCCTCCAGCCACTCTCTCAAACGCCCTCAGAGGCGGCGGCACCGCCGCCGCCGCCGCCACATACAGTGTTGACGGAGAGGAAGAAGATCATGACCATCGCTATAGCGGCCATCGTGGGATTCCTAGCCCCGGTGTCAGCAAACATCTACTATCCCGCCATTGACCAACTATCTGATGACTTGCACGTCTCCGTGAGCAAAATTAACTTGACCATCACCACTTACATGGTAAGATGATATCACATGTCCGGAAAGTTATGTAGCATAAGTTAACATGAGTTCAGATCTTCCAAGGAGTTGCACCATTGGTGACAGGAAGTATTTCCGATGTATATGGCCGTCGACCCACGATGCTGGTCTGTCTGATCACCTACCTCGCCGTCAATATCGGCCTGGCGCTGCAAGATAACTACATCGCACTCATCGTCCTCAGAACCTTCCAGAGTTGCGGAAGTAGTGCCATCTCCGTCGTTGGTATAGCTGTTACGGCCGACCTGGTCACTAGAAGCGAGCGTGGTAAATACATGATCTATTCGTCTCTGGGAACAACGATGGGACCCGCGCTCGGGCCTATTATTGGAGGTGTCCTGGCCCAGTTTCTTCGCTGGCGAAGTATCTTCTGGTTTCTGGCCATATTTGCCGCCGCGATGATTATCCTCATCCTCGTCTGTTTTCCTGAAACCTGCCGTATGGTGGTAGGGAATGGATCCATTCCCGCGCCACGTTGGAACCGGCCACTCATTCCCATCGTGCAGCCCTCGGCCTATGAGGGGGCTGAGGCGGCTAAGAAGGAGCTCGATGACGGCCCTAAGCCCCGTCGACCGACGCCAATTGACAGCATCAAAATTGCCCTGGAGAAGGAAACTGGCGCCATCATCGCCTTCTGCTCTATCCTCTACTGCGGATACTTTGCTGTTCTCAGTAGTTTGTCTTCGGAGCTGGGAGAAAAGTACGGCTACAACTCGCTCCAGATCGGCCTGTGCTATATCCCGTACGGCATTGGCAGTCTCACCTCGCGGTGGACCGTTGGGCGATTCGTGGACTGGAATTTCCGTCGCCTAGGTCGGCAGCATGGCATGGAGGTGGTCAACAACCGCCAGGTGGACCTCATTGAGTTTCCCGTCGAAAAGGCCCGTCTTCAAATCACGTTGCCGATGGTCTATATGTCTTGCATCTGCATCATTGGCTACGGCTGGGTCATGAATTACAGAACTCATGTGGCCGGGCCGCTCATTATGCTGTTCTTCACAGCGCATACCATTGCAGGAGCCACCAGCACTCTGGTCACACTACTGATCGACTGCCACGTCAAGCGGGCGGCAACAGTCACGGCTTCCAACACGATGTTTCGTTGCTTTCTAGGCGCGGGTGCGGTTGCAGCTGCAGTGCCTATCATTAACGCGATCGGTATGGGCTGGATGGGGACCCTGATTGCTGTTCTGTGGGCGGTTTCCAGCGTACTTCTTTGGGGTGTTCTACTCTGGGGCCACGACTACCGCAAAAAACGGGCGGGGAGGATCTGATAGGATCGTCATTCATTCAGGGGTGCCAACGCACCCAAGATCTACGAGCCACTGTAGATCGAAGTAAGAAAAAGGATGTTTCATAGTTAGACAAGATCGGATAGCTGAATTCAGGAATTCGTACCATGGACCTCTCGTGCATATACCAGAGAAAGTTTTTCGCGCGAACATTGTAGACGGATTTTGGTGACATCACATTCCTAAAGCGATCAAAGTTTTGACCTGTCGCCCCGAGTATACGCAATGGCGTCCCTTGCGTTGCCCGTGCGCTGCCCTTGCATTCTGCTTTGTTCCGAATGTTCTTTGTAGAATGTGTTGTGTAGACTTGAGCGGGGATGAGGCTACGCCATGTTCCTTACCCATCATGCCGTCCACGTCTTCACCGTGAGGTGATGAGGAGATTATTGCCATGTGATAGGACTCTAGTGAGGACCGGCGTCACATCATGAGAATCACGCAATGATTGTCGCCGGTGTGATGCCAGAAAAGCAACAATCAGGGGAGACCAAAGTTGTCCGGACCGACCTGGTGGGCTCAATGTCCGAGCTGGCAACTGAACTCCGAAGAGAGGTCCCGACAAGAGCTGTTGTCAAGTTGGGCAATATCTGCAGTGTCAGTCTGCAGCAGTACTAGTCTGCATCACGAAATTGGCCGATCGCCGCCCCGACAAGCGGCGCGGCCGGAGGCGCAGATCATCGGCCTGGAGCTGCAGCAAACCAAGACGGCCCCTGGCCCACACGTGCAGATCGATAGATTTCATCAGCAGCAGACAGGCCCAGGCTATTGTTCCATAGTTTCACGGTCGACAGGCATCATTGTTCAGCTCGAACATGGCTTGCGCAAGAAGGTTCATTTACGTAAATCCATCACCAAACCCTGCTGGCTGACAGCAAACCTTCGTCGTAGAAAGTATATAAGGGAGAGAGGATCCACTGAGAGACCAAAGTCCAGACACGAGCAGATCAAAGGAAGCTTGGTGAAAGAGCCAGTAGTGATAATCTCGTGGACTTCTCTTCATCATGCATCCTCCACCTATGCCCCGACCACACAGCGACAGGTCTTCGCACACTGTCTCCAAATGGACTACACCCATCCCTCAATGTTCACTCCCCCGGTTCGTCTTTGGCTCCCCTCGACGCTCCCTGAGTAGCCGAAAGATCCTCATCGATGCCGACTCCCCGGATACGAGAGCTTTGTCGCTGGCAGAATACCGACTCCTCTCTGCTCGTGTAGCAGTGGGCTTGCAGAAAATGGGCGTTAACCCGAAGGATCGCGTTTTGTGTGTGACCTCCAATGCCCTCTGCTATCCGGCACTCCTCATGGGCACCGTGATGGCCGGGTGTATCTTCGCGTCTGGACAACCTGCTCTCAACCAGGCCGAATTTCATCGTCTCATCTCTTTCTCAAAACCTTCGGTAATTTTTGCCAGCCGTGCCACCCTTCCAGTTGCCCTTCAAGCCGCGCGCATGGCAAATCACCCCGATGACCGAATTTTCGTCTTCGATGATGATATCTTGGACGGCTGCGGCGAGCCGGAAGGCCCGATTCAGCACTGGCAGACGATGGTGGCATCCGAATGGGAGGGATCCCGCTTTTGGTACCCCACTGTCATTTCTTCGCAGGAGTACAACAGCACAATCATGCTTCTTTTTACTTCCGGGACCACTGGTGAGCCCAAGGGTGTAGAACTGTCGCATCGCAACTACATTGCTGCAGCGATGGGATACATCCGGCGAATCTCCTCGCATCCGGCTTGGAAATACAGCCCTCGCCTTGGAGGCCCTGAAAACGTCCGCGTGTTGGGTTCCCTTGCGATCAATCACAGTGTTGGGCAGCGGTCGTATTGCGCCATATTTCCCAGGATGGGTGTTCCGCTGTACTTGATGCGACGCAACGACTTTCGAAGCATCTGCGAGGCAGTTGAGCGGTTCCAAATCACGGATGCAATCATTCGGAGCTCTGTTCTTACCTCCATGGCAAAGAATGCCCCCGTGTGTCGACAATACGATCTGTCATGTCTCCGACGTGTCGAAGCGTGTGCTGCGCCGATGAGCCAGTTCACGAAATTCAAGCTGGAAAGTCTGGGAATTGGATACGTTGCCCGTGCCTGGGGGCTTACAGAGTAAGTTGGCCCCTGCAAGACGTGTTTCAGTTGCTGACTATATGACTAAATAGAACGGGAACTATCACTGGGCCTGATCCCCTGCGCCCGCCCAAGTCCGAGACGGTCGGGCAACTGAACGCGACATACGAAGGGAAAGTGACCGATTCCAGCGATCCCTCTCTGACATTAAAGACGGGAGAGGTTGGAGACATCTGGATCCGCACGCCGGGATCAACTCGAGGATACTGGAACAACCCAGCCGCGACAGAGCAGGTGATGGGAGCCGGCGGCTGGATCAGCACAGGGGATGTAGGATATGTCGATGATGAAGGCAATTGGTATATTGTCGACCGTAAAAAGGTAAGTCTTCGTACCCTTGCTGCCGATTTTGACAGGAAGAAGTACCCTAGCTCACGGCTGCCACAGGATCTGATCAAGGTTAATGGAAGCCATGTATCTCCGGTTGAGATTGAGTCTGTCCTACTACAGCACCCGCACGTCTGTGATGTTGGGGTTATCGGAGTCGCAGTGTAAGCTTCTCGTGACATGGGCTGGAAGATGACGCTAACTTCCGCAGAAACGAGGACGAGGGTCCCCGGGCCTATATCCAGACATACCCCAAGACCTCTGTGTCCGCTGAGGAAATCCATGAGCTCATATCGGAAAAGCTACCTCCATACAAGCGTCTGTCAGGCGGCATCTCGTTCATTGAAAAGATTCCTCGGAACGCGGTATGCACCAACTATTTCTTCCCGCTGTAATTTTCTCCATGACCTGCAGTACTGATAATATTGTTCGTGATAGTCCGGCAAGGTGTTGCGCAGTGAGCTTCGGCAACTAGCCATTTCGGAGCTGGGAGACTATCTAGGAAACTACCACGGCACGTCTGCTTCTAGTTCCGAAGACGGAGTGCACCTCTAGTCCTGCCAATTGTCTGCTTCTGCGGGTATTTTCACGGGTCTCACACTGCTTCCAGTATAATGTCGACATATCTCCTTTTCTGTGAAAGGTGAGGCCCAATGTTGAGGGGGTTCTGTTTCAGTGCAAGTAATAGGTTAATGGTCGCGCCAGCCACTCGCTCTTGTTTCTGCCATTTGTTCATGTATATATATCCTTCACTAGTTTGGCGGGGTGAGCCCATTGATCTCTAATGAAGGAAAAGTTCCTGGGAGTTGCTGTCCAAATAATTCTAGAAGTTCATTGTCTGCCTCTCAGGCCTTCCTCTATGCACCTGTAGCGGGGCATGTAAGTGTAGCCAGACTGGAGTCTTCAACGGCAGTCAGTATCTTTGGTATATGACGCTTCTGAATAGAAGGGGAAGAGTTTGTATCGCAGGTCAAATGAGCAAGCAGAAGCGACTTGGGAGATAAATGGAGTAGACATGTGGAGATGGGATTGAAGTGAGGAGAAAAGGGAGGGAGCGGGGAAGGACGGCAGAACCCCGCGCAGCACACCTGCCGAACCGGGGATGTATAGTCTGACGATTATGGGTTAGCCTGTTAGATTGGTGTTGATAAGTCGTCTGTTCAAACAGTACGAGCTGTTCTTATCACTATGAGAAAGAGATATCTGCATTTAAATGATGGTGCTCACTTAGATTGAAACTACATGCCTACTACTACTACATGCAGATTCATCGTGACTTACTAACAACGCCAACTACAACTATATATACTCAGCTCACTTCGATATTATTACACACGGAAACTTAACGATCTCCCTACTGTGTCGTCCTAGTCCTGCAATTCTACCATAGTAGTAGCTCCTAAGATAAGTATAGTTGTTACTCGTAAGATTTACAGAGAAAGAAGACTTGGATGCGCGACCGTCGTTGTAACCTGAGGCAGAAGCATGAACACGTACCTATCCATCTTGGGATTAGCGCCACACCTGACTGAATCGCGCAACCATCAACAAGTAGTTACTCCGTAGTAGTAAAATAGTCGACCCTTCCTCCGGAAAATAAAAGTCGTGTAACCAGCCACAGTTTAAGCCTACCTTCTCTTCGTGATCAGATGATCTCACCTCAACAACCAAGCATGGTCTAAGCTTCTCCGGCATGCAGACAGTTCCAGTTAATCCAGATCTGACAACATGACGAAGTAAATGACAGGCTGCGACCGCATTCCCGAACGTCCACTCCGACTCTCTCGCGCGACTCTTGCCGGTTCGGACTACTGCCAAATTGATTGCCAGGACTTCCAGACAGGACAATGATGCTATATCGATCCGCAGGATGGGTCCGGATCGCCAAGTCGGCACCTGAGAACCGGATCGAGAACCCCGGATGCTGCGGAAAGCCTCAACTCTGACAGCCAGCTTCAACCACGGTCGGGGATGATGTCATGTCTGGTGAACCTGGGTTCGGGAGGGGTAGCCACGATTTATATACTACTACTGCTGGATGTGCAGGCATGGTAGAGGAGTGCTCATTGCCTAACTGGTCCACGAAAAATCGTCATCCAGTATGGTCTACAATATCACCGAAAAGGAAACCCAGCCCACCATCTGGAGCCACATCAACGGCTCCGAGGGCGATATACTCGATCGCTACTGCATCTCCGAGCTCTGCAAGGGCTGGCCAGTCTATCGCGATGCCTCTGAATGGAACCACTACCGCCATCTGTTTGTCGACAAGGGCGCTTTTGTCTTTACTAGTAGGTCGAGTCTCTAACTCCGCAGCAGCCAGTCTAGCTAACATGCCATGCCTCTTTCCAGCCTGGAGCGGCGGGCTCCCTATCGACGACTTCATCAAGACATCCATTAAGGGACGCGCCAACGGAGACCACATCATGCACCGCGAAAACGGCACCCTCGTCGATCTGAATCCGACCACCAGCCGCGCCATCGGTAAGATGAAGGCCACCATCACTCAACGCTTCAACTGGGACGGAGTTGAGTTCGATGTCGAGTGCGATTGCCGCTTCATAAATTTCTGTCTGAAACAGGGAGGAGATTGGAAAGTGGTATACATAAAATTGTTCTACGAGAAGGATCGCGTCACGCCTGCAGATGGTCAGACGGTGCCCAAATTTGACCGGGCGGAGTTGGAGAAATACCCCAAGGGTTACCAGTATCTGGCGGTGGCACAGGCCAAGCTAGGCCACCCGATCTTGAATGATTTGCCGACGATGAACAATAAGGCATTCTACAAATTGTACGAGGCGATGGATGCGTGGATGGAGGCCCGACCGGTAGGAGATCTACTGGAGATTCCCAAGGAAGCGTCGCCACGGTATTGAAGTCGGAAATCTGATGCTTTTACGAATTTCTCAACTGTCAGTACTTTGGTATTCTTCGCATTACTTGGGGGTAAAGCAACTACCCCCGTACCGGTCTTCACTGCAGATAGCATATCCTCATCATTCATTGCACATATTATCAACCAAAATGAATATCCTCACAAACTTTCATATCAAGTCCAAATACGGAATGGAATCGAAGAATTGTAGCATCCCCCATCCAACCAGTCCCCAGTCACCTTGCGCACCGGCGTACCCTTGCCAAACTCCAGAATCTGCCCACCCCCGGGACTATCCGCATCAAAGGCCGGCCATCCGACCGTCACATTGACCGTGGAAGGATTCTTCAAGAAAGCCAAAATATGATCCTGCATGGTCTCCGACGTTTTCACCTCCAACTCCGGGACCTCTCCGACGTCTTCGCGATAAGTCCCAAAGATCATCAACAGATCAGACCAGTGGAAGGCACCCAGCCAGTCGACGGGACTAATATTGGTGAAGTTGCCAGCCCAGAAGTATCGGTATGTCTCGAGCCCGAGAGATTTTCGCAAAGCCGAGTCCTGGGCAGCCCTGCAATCCCATTCTCCCTCGCTGATCATCACGCTCGTGGTATTCGCCGATGCGTCCTCGCGGGCTGCGTCGGAGCGGATGGCTGGGCCTCGGGCGACCTTGCCTTCGAGGTATCGCTTGGATTCGTTGGAGAAGATGTATTTTTCATCGGCTAAAAGGATTGTCAGATTGGGAAAGAAGTAAGCAAGCAAAGTGTGTTTCCTACGGATATAGTTGCTGAATGCAATTGAAGGTGAGCCCGAGTACCGATTAATGTACTCCTCAATCTGCACCCAGGAGACCTGGCGCATGCACTCCAGCTCGGCCTCCGCATCGTCGCCATAGTTGCAGCCCAGGGCCTTGGCGACAATGTCAAAGTCCTGGTATACGTCGTCGGTGGTACTCAGGTCGATAGTGACGGATGGTGGCTGCGAGATGACACCAAATTTGACTGCCAGCGGGTCATCGGGAAAGGCGAGGGTGTAGAGATGTGTCAGGGCTGCTCCTTGTGACTGACCCCAAAGCTACAGACAATAGTTAGTCACATCACATAGATCTAGTTCAGTATCTTGGGGCAAGACCGACCATAATATTGTCGCGATCTCCACCAAAAGCCTCGATGTTCTCGTGCACCCATTCAGCCGCTGCCCTCACGTCGAGCAGCGTGAGCGATGTGTCATTCAGGGCCCGTGACTTAGGATCTACACACATATGTGAGTGACTCCCTCGAGTGGCAGGATTGGGGACATACTTCCAAAGATGTTCGCGCGGTAATTGATAGTCACGACAATGTGTTCTTGCGAGCGAGACACCCACGGCGAAGGCAGCTGAGAGGGGATTTCAATACCGCCTGTGACGCCTCCTCCACCGGTCACGAACAACGCCACAGGCAACTTCGAGGTGCGATTAGCATAGGACGGGGTCCAGACTGCCAATGACAGACAGTCTTCCGACGTGGACCACGCCACTGCCCCTTGGTTCAGGTTCTCTCCTAGGTTGACCAAGAGGTTGGGAGGTGAATATTCATTCCACATGGTGCTTTCGCCGGTCACATATTGCGGACAGGCTGGCCATTGTAGATCAGCGGACGTGATCATCATGTGGTCCATTATAAAATCTACGTACCTGGGCCATATCGGGTCGAGTCATATCTTCTGCGCGACTTTTCAGGTTTTTGTGGAGGCATCCAGCGAAGGTCACCGACAGGAGGCTATCGCATAGGAACTGGTTAGCAGGCAATAGTCACCATGATCAGTAAGCCAATTAGAAACCGACCTTAGCATACGGAATGCGCAGGAATTGGCGCACGTTGGGGTAGGTATCGTTCAGCATGCCGATGAAGGTGCCCGTCTGCGTCTCCACGGTCAGATTGGACCAGTTGGAGAGCGTCCGCGGGGCCTGCCAGGTAAGATTGGCATAATATGGAGGATAGACGTCGGCGGACGCAATGGCAGCGCTCCCAAGAAGGGAAGCAAGGCTCCAGGATGGCTTCATGACAACTATCTTCCTTCCCTGAGCTGGATTGGAATCCTGAAGTTGGAAGAATGTCAAGTGATTCTGGGGTCTTCTCCCGCACCTTTTATAGCTCCCAACATCCCGTGAAGGATCTTTCTCAAAGCTTGAGCTCCGTCATGCATTTGGAGAAACCCCAGAAACGAAGGCTCAACAGTGCGGAAGTCGGAGGCTGTTTCTGGGACCGATCTCCGGGCCGGTATACTTTGTACTAGATGGGCTGGAGAGTGAAGAGAGGGCCGATTGGCGGAGGATGAACCAGCGGATATGTGTTATGCCGGGTGGTGCGTGGTTCCATCCCCATGACGGGCTCCCCGCCTCCACATCGTGGGGATGCACGACCGGCACTGGCCGAAGGGTCCGGTTTTCCTTCCGACGATGATGCAGAATTCAACTGATGGCGGGGGATTGGAGTCGAGGACGGGATGATTGACAAATCAGCGGTGGTGCCATTTATTAAACATGACGGTGGGAGTGCTTGAGCCCATCCCAGGTGAAGAAGCCCCATTGCTTCCACTACCCTCTGCCTCCTGAAGGAATCTTCATCAACTCTTACATCAGGTCGCTCATTACAACAATTATAAACCGAGAAAGTCGTCGTTGTGTCTCATGTGTAATGATAATACTTCCATATTTGTATTTGCAGCATCGTCAGGGAATTGATTACATTCTGCTATGTACACTACCATGCTAACTCCTAGATCTGATGACGATCGATAGCTAGTGGATACAGAAATCATTTTTGGCCGAAGCTATTTAGCCCGATGCTCCCGAAGTGCAGGTGACACCCAAGTCAGACGGGGTGTTGGCGCACAGCACTTCAGACTTTCCCGACGGCGCCTTCACATCGAACCCACTGATGGAGATGCCACACGTTCCATCCGAACCGCAGTCGATGTTGGCCACAACCGGGTCATACTTGTCACTGGTTGTGCCGCTGAAGCTCGAGACGACAATATCGGTCAGCTTGGCGTTGCCCGGGTTCTCCTCGCAGTAGTCATCGTCCTCGCCATAGCAACTCTGGATCTGGAAGGCATAGTCGGAGTTGTCTACGGTGAAATCGGTGAACGTCACATTACTGACCGTGGAAGTGCCGTGGTCGCCTCCACTCGGATAAGTCTTGATTCCGGCGGCTTTGGTGGAGTTGATCATGGTTACGCCCGTGACATAGATATTCTTGACCGAGTCGTCGCTGGACTTGCCCAGCGACCCCACGGAAATGCCATGGGAGCCGGTGCAGCTGATGGTGTCGACGGTCACGTAGTTGGAGCTGGGCTTGAAGGCCACACAGTCATCATCGTTGACGACGGTGATCTCAGTGATGCTTACATAGGTACTCTCGCCGATGTCGAAGCCATCAGTGTTCTTGGGCGGGTTGTCTGACTTGGAGTTTGCATCCATCTTCAGGTTGGAGAAGACGACGTTAGTGGCGCCGCCCTTGACTGAGTTGAACACGTTGGGTGGGTTCTTCTGACGCAGCCCGGAGATTTCGAGGTTGCTGCCGCCAGTGATGTACAGGAGCGTTGGGCGTGAGTAACTGCTGTCACTCGCAAAGAGATCCCACCTAAATTGCATCGGTCAGCTAAATGGACTGGGAGGCTTGCTTCCGAGAAGTGTGACCACATACGCATCCTGGCCATTGCCATCGATGACACCCGACCCAGTCAGTGAGCGCAGCTTCAGGCCATCCACATCGGACACACTGATCATGGCGGTGCGACCGCTCCAGTAATCGGTGTCGCTGGCGAACTTCAAAAGACCTTCCACCTGGATGTCGCAATTACTGCAGTTGCCCAAGTCAAGCACACTGTTGAGGTAGTAGGTGCTGCCCTCCGGGAATACAATGGTGCCTCCGTTTCCGCACGAGCTGAGAGCCTCGGTGATGGCGGGCACGTCGTCAGTGGAAGAATCGCCGCCTGCGGTTGGGGTACAGACGGCACGAGCGTGGAGGGACGAATCAGGGGCACGTTGGACCTTAGAGGGAGCAGCATAGCTCAGTCCAAGGCTGGCCAAAAGCAGAAGATTGCGATATAGCGTCATGGTGAACACTAATTGTGCCAATGACTATGGGATTGTTGCACAGTTTGAGCTGGTGACCAGTCTGGCGATGTCTAGCCCACTATATACGACTTGCATCCTGCCCGGAGGTGTACGGAATCGTGTGGCATGCAGTGGTTACCATCTATCTGCAGAGGCATACATCAGTGAGGGCTGTGGGACGCCGAGGCAGGCCCTGTCATCTCGGCTGGGGGTCAATTTGAAACGAGCCGGATGCTTAATTTAGTGACGGAGTAACCGCCGTGCCCTGACCATCTCAAGACCTGGGGATTATCGGCTAATTGGCCTACAAATTACAACAGCTGGCAGGGTCCTCAACACAATTTGTGAATAGGCCATGCAATTTCTTCTTATGCCGAACTGCCGCTTGATCCCTGCGAGTCGCGATGAAACCCCGCCCACTAACATGCGACACTCGAACCGTTCCAGGAGACAGACCCAGCCAGCTGACGCGGTGGTATGTCGATCCGGATAAATTGCCAGGGTCGCTTCCTCCGCCTCCTGCTGAGGCCTGAACCTGTCTGGTAGCTTCCCGATGGCACGCCGCCAATCGCTTCATTCTGCACGGAGAACCGTCGGCGTCAACGGCGCGTTCCTGCAGACGAAGGATGCTTATGTGAAACGCCATGGCGGCCGTGCCGGGAAGCGAAGATGGTTATTCATGGAAGTGTGGAGTAAATTCTCCGGCAATGGTTTTTCTTGGCGCTGGACCGCCGTTTTGTCCCGGTGTCTTGTTGGCAGCTAGCCTTCTAGGGCGAGGAGAGACAACTGGAGATGCTATGACATGAACTGACAGCCTTGTTGACATGTGCTCGGAAGCAAGCTATATAGTCACTTGGCGTGCCTGTCGATTCCTTCCTTTTCCGACGCCTTGCTAGGATATAATCCTCACTCATTTAGTCCGGAGGATCTCGCAGCAACAACTCACTCACATGCATACTTCATATCTTCTGGGCGCCCTTGCCGCCCTGGCTGCTACCGCCGTCGGTGCTCCGGCAGAGCACATCAAGAAGCGAGAGAGCCGGACGAGTGCTCCCTCAGGGTGTCTGACGGTCGGATCGGATGGAACTTATTCCACCATCGGCGACGCGCTTGACGCTCTAGGCTCATCCACTTCGTCCGCTTGCATTTACGTTGCCAGCGGCACGTATGAGGAGCAGCTGACCATTGACTACGCTGGCAACCTGACCCTGTACGGTGAGACTACCGACACCAGCACATACAAGGACAATGTGGTTACCATTACCCATACCATCTCGTCGTCGGATGCCGGCTCTCTCGACAAGAGCGCTACCGTCAACGTGGTCTCGGATGGGTTCAGCATGTACAACATCAACGTGGAGAATGGATATGGCGAGGGAGCACAAGCTGTAGCGTAAGTATGCCGATCTTCCCAATTCATTGAGATTGTTGGGCTAATGGCTTTGCTAGCCTTGTCGGAAACGCAGACCAACTGGGCTTCTATGGATGCCAATTCAGTGGTTATCAAGACACTCTCTATGTCAAGGCCGGCACCCAGTATTACTCCAACTGCATGATCGAGGGTCAGTATTTGTCCAAACAGCACAATTAGAACATTGACTAACTATTCCAGGCGCGGTCGACTACATCTTTGGCGATGCGTCCGTGTGGTTCGGCGAATGTGACATTGTGTCTAACGGCGCCGGTGCCATCACGGCCTCATCGCGCGAAACCCCCTCTGACTCAGGCTGGTACGCCATCGACAACTGCAACATCAAGGCTGCTTCAGGAGTCTCTCTCACGGAGGAGGTCTACCTGGGCCGGCCGTGGCGCGTGCTGGCGCGGGTCATCTACCAGAACTCGGTGTTGTCGGACATCATCAACCCCAAGGGATGGACGACCATGGCAGACGGTGCGACGCCGCTGTATTATGAATACAACAACTCTGGTGCGGGATCGGACACCTCTGATCGCGAATACGAGACCTCCATTTCTGCTGCGGTTGACAAGACCACGGTGCTGGGCGAGACTTGGGGAGACTGGATTGATCGGAGCTACTAAGTGTGTTGTGGGCTGGACCAAAAATCAGACAAGCACCTCATCGCGGGGGGGGAGATGAGGCCATCGTATGATCGCCCCCCACAAATAGTATAGGCATACTGCATACTCTAATGTGACCGTCAAGAACTTGTTTTCTTTCCCGCTTCGTCAGCCTGGATCTTATTCCGAAAACCCCATTTTCCAGCAGATCCCGCCCATATCCCGTAGAGATCCCGCCCACTCTGGAGTCAATCTCTGCTCACCACTGGGTATCCAGATGGCGTAATAGACCCAAAATAAGGCCCGCGCGTCTATAAGATAGCATAATTAGGGAATGGCCCATTCACCGCGAGGTCATCAATCAGCACAACTAGGCAGTCCTACCTACACCGTCCCCTCACAGTTACAATGTCTACCACTTCACCAACAGACAGAAAGAATGTCACCGATGCATTCGACATTGAGCGACAAGGATCTGTTACTGCAGCAGCAGTGCAAGTCGCATCCAAGTCACTCGGTGCAGGCGTGAGTCACCATCCTCCATCCTGAAAAATCAGTGATACACTAACGCATCTCATGTGTAGTCAGCACTAGCTCTAGGCGCATTCGGCACGACTTTAACAACCCTATCCCTCAGTCTGATGGAATGGCGCGGGGTAACCATCACCAACGTCTACGTGGGCAACTTCTTCTTCATCGCAGCATTCGGACTTGTCATCACCGCGCAATGGGAACTCTCCGTGGGGAATGGTTTTGCGTACACGGTATTCAGCGCATTCGGTACACCTCCCTCATAGACCCTATTCCTTTCCTTGAAGAATAACGAAGCTAATCAGACTGATTCTCGGAACAGGCCTCTTCTACGCCGGCTATGGCGCGATCCTCACCCCAGCCTTTGGCGTAGCACAAGCCTACGGATCCGACACAGCACAGTACAACAACGCGCTCGGTTTCTTCATGATATTATGGACAGTATTCGTGTTCGCGTTTCTCATAGCATCGCTGCCGATCAATCTGGCAAATATTTTGGTTTTCTTCTTTGTGGACTTGGGGTTCTTGACTGTGGCGGCGAGTTACTTTGCTGATGCGGATGGACACGCTGAGTCGGCGAGGGCATTGCGCAAGACAGGAGGGGCAAGTTGCTTTGTGGCGGGGATGGTGGGGTGGTATATTGTGTTTCATTTGTTCCTGAAAGATAATTGTTTGCTGGAGTTGCCGTTGGGGGACACGGGGAGGTATTTTGCGAAGAGCAGGAAGCGAGAAGAGTAGAAGGACAGAGGGTGTGGGTCTGCCCTGCAGATCAGAACAGCAGTTAGTGCTAAATAGTGGTAGTATATCTGGATATAATGTATTGAGTTAATTATTGTGGCAGCACGAGATAAGCTTATGGTCCAAGCCAACCCCGTAATTGTGTTGGTTGTGCCATATTCGGCGGGATAACGACATCTCCCCTCCACTGAAGCATCCAACAATTCTCTCCTTGTCGATCCACGATGCGATGTGCTTCAGCCCGCAGATGGCGTGATCCGTGCGCGCCATTTACAAGCTTCCAGCGCAATCACCACGTCTTGACTACTTTTTGAGTCCGTCAACAGATATCAACTTATAAGCAAGTGATTGCCCAGTGCCACCATGCCTGCTGCAGCATTTCATCAGAGCCCCTCACAACCCCCTCACTCTCCCAACACATTATCATAACCAGCTCAACATGACCCAAACTGACATCCCAGCCACCGATCCAGCTGTCTATGAGGCCTACAAATCCCAATGGGCCTCGTTACCCGACACCGCTGATGCCTGGCTAGCTCGGGCGCGTGAAGTAGCCACAATCCTGAGCCAGGATGCTGCGCAGCGCGAGCAAGAGAACAAATCCCCACGGGCGGAAGTAGCTCTACTCAAACACTCTGGTCTTCTAAAACTACTAGGCCCCAAGAAATACGGTGGAGGCGAACAGCCCTGGAGCGTGGGATACAAGGCAATCCGCGAGGTAGCCAAAGGAGATGGGTATATACATCCCCCTCCCCTTCCATCTTTAAATCACAATATACCATAACAAAACTAACCAAGATAAATAGTTCAATCGGCATGCTCCTAGGCTACCACCTCCTCTGGTCCACAACAGCCAACGTAGTCGGCACCCCCTCGCAAGCCGACCGCATCCACCAGTGGATAATCACAAACAACTACTTCGTCGGCGGGGCCGTCAATCCCCGCGACAGCGATCTATCCATCACTTCCGACGGAGAAGACATCATCTTCAACGGAGCCAAATTCTTCAACACGGGGGGCGTCGTCTCCGACCTCACTGTCCTAGAAGGTGTCCTCGAAGGTACAGGCGAGCACATCTTCGCGCTCGTCGAGACCCGTCAGGCGGGGATCAAGTTCGCCCATAACTGGAACAACATTGGTCTACGATTGACGGAGTCCGGAGGGGTCAAGATAGAGAATGTGCGTGCGCCGTGGAAAGATGCATTGGGATGGGACGAAGTGTCGAAGAGGCCGCGCGAGGAGGTTCTGGGTGTGCCATTTGCGAGTTTGTTGCTTCCCACGTAAGTTATACCTTCCATCCTTCCATTTGATCCATTAATGAACACAGCAATACTGACATATGGATTGGATAGGATCCAACTCGTCTTCAGCAACTTCTACCTCGGCATCGCTCAAGGCGCACTAGCCTTCGCATCGCAATACACTGTGAGCACGACCCGCCCATGGCCCTTTGGCGGAGACAACAAGCCCTCCGCGACAGAGGAGTTCTATATTCTCGAGCGATACGGGAACTTCTTCGCGCATCTCCGCGCGGCCGAGGCGCTGGCTGATCGGGCTGGAGAGGAGATTTCGTCCTTGTATCGAGAGCATGCGGATAACCGGCCTGGGTTGACGGCTAGACAACGGGGTGACTTGGCCGAGTGGATTGCCAGTGTCAAGGTGGTTACTACGGATGTTGGGTTGAGGGTGACCTCGGGTATCTTTGAGGTTACTGGTGCCAGGGCGACGGCCGTGAAGGTCGGGTTGGATCGGTTTTGGCGCGATATTCGGACGCATACGCTGCATGATCCGGTGGCGTATAAGAATCGCGAGCTGGGGAGGTATGCTCTGTTGGGTGAGGTGCCAGAGCCGACGTGGTATACTTAGGTGGCAATGGACGGTAGCGATTAAATTAATGTGTTATGTTTGGAATGGACTTAGTGCACGTATGGCAGTATATTTCACGGTGGACACGTAGCTAGTAATATTACCAAATGGATGAATGGTTGCTCCGCACTAGCAGTATCATACTGGGACATTAAGGTTGGTAGCGAAGCAGCAGGTATCGAGCTACACTGACTGGAAACAGGAAAGGCATGGGAGGAGCGTCCAATCTATTGTAACTAACTAACAAGACGAACTAGTAAACCATACCAATACTCTCCAATCAATCTCATTTTGTCGTCACTACTACCTGGAAAACCTCACTGACTTACTACATCTGCATCTGTTGGCCCCGCTGACTAGAAGGCGGAATGACGGCCAGGATCGCTGCACAGGAATACCGAGTGCCGAGACTGGCTTCATTGCCATAAGAGATCTGAGAAAAGGCCATCTCCTCATGCTTTGGTTGGGTGAGCCAGGTAATGCCCGGGAGGTAGTATGTCGGCCAGATATCGTTAGCCACCTGGCAAATTAAAGGTCAGCTCCCAATGACCAAAGGAAAACCTGGAATACAACTTACCTCATCTAGGCCTTCTTCCTGTCCGCGATCAGACGTAAAATAGCCTCGGAAATGCGGGGCTACTCGAGCACCCCCTCCCTGATAGAGGCTGTTTGGCTTCATTGGCAGATGGTGCTTTTCTCCAAGCCAGAAGGCATCTTTCATTTCCGATACTTCCCGTGTCAACAGCAGCCGTCTCCAGTGCTGGTCCACGTCAAGTGCACTGCTGGACTTCCAAGGGTACACTTCGTTGTAGCTGAGGGAATCCTCTTTGCCCTCTCTCAGGTAGCTTTCTGCAACAGGATTCCAACCTCCACTCTGGGACAGATACCCATACCTACCCTTACGCTTGGGGACTTGCCCAGGGACACCCAGCTGAGGGTTACCTGCATAGTCTCCATTGTATTCCAGGACCGGGAGGATGCTGACTTCAATACCAAGTGCTTCAAAGATAGCATAGACAACAAGGTCGGCGCCCTTCAAGGCACGTGGGAGTTGAAGCTCGGCTATATCCGAGGAGTGGGGATAGGCATGAGAGCAGAAGACTCCAAACACGCCGCCTAAGTCAGAAGTTCAGCCTTCGTCAATTCCAAGTACAGGGCGGGAATAAAATAATCGGGAACAACCTACCATCTTTCATGAAGCCAGGGGTGTTCAGTAGACTCTCAACCACCCCATAGAGTGGGAAAGCCCGTGGATCAATGGCCGGACGGATAGGGGCAAGTATGGCACCAGGCATCTCCCGTACATAGAGATTGTACGTGAGAGTGATCCGATTGCCCGCTCTGATAGTCTCAATCTCATGCTCGCAATCCGAGTAGAAGGCCGCCCATTGGATATCAGAGCTACTCTGCCGGCTCCAGTCAAAGTTAGTCTCCTGCCCGTGATGCTGCACAATCAGGTTGCCTCCTTCAAATTGGCACGGCAGGCAAACCACAAGTGATCCAATCTGGTGCTCCGAGCGTGGGGTGTCAACGTGCTTTCGGAAATGCCCAGAAGGGCCCGAGTATACCTGCAATGCGTTCAGTCAACACATGATAATGCTAGGGATTCGGAACAAACGGACATTCAGTTTGTACAACTCAGCCTTGAGCTTGCGGAACTGCAGCCGATTTTCAGTCTCGCTGCTAATACCAGGTAGAAGGATCTGCTCGATGAGTTCGATAATGCCAAAATCAGCTGGATGGAAGCTCGTCAGAAATCGGTCGGGATCCAGTTTGCCTGCCCTGCGGTATTCGGGGTCAAGGATGTCCTGCCCACCCCTACCAAAGCTCGCAGGTTGGCAAGCATCAAGAAGCTCTTGGAGACCATGGATAGAAGAATCACTGGCATCCTTTAGCAGTGGCAGCGTGAGCCTTTGTGCGGTGGACTCGTGCTCATCACCCCAGTGAACGATTTGCACACGGGGCGACATAGGTCCAGCTGCAGATTGCTCGGAGTCGATGAGATTAGTGATCGGAATGCTGCCCCCGCATGCAAAAGAGGCAGATGAGGTCTCGCTCTCGATCGCCTCTCTCAACTGCCGACAAGCCTGTGTAAAGGCACCAGTCGCTAGGGAGGAAGATCCGGTACTGTTCTCTCGCACTGTTGCCAGACGTGCCGCACTCAAGGTGTCTAGGAGTCGGTCCATGAAGCGAGCAGGGGAGTTTGGAAAAGCCTTTGTCTCACGAACATTTCCCTTGGGTTTCTCCCCCGGTCTATTCTCAGTTTCTGTGTCTTCTGCATCGGTATCTCCTGCACCAGTCTCTCCTGCACTGGTATCTTTAGCCTCTGTTTCCTCATAATCTTCATCGTCAAGATAATTCTTGTCGAAGGTTTGCTCCTCGTCTTCGTCTTCCTTGCCCTTGACCACCTTGGAGTTGACAGCGTTCCATCGGCTATTCAGCTTTCGGAGCACTTTTTCGTTTGCAAGAATATCAGTGTCATCCTCCACGTAGCCCGGAAGAAGGCGTTTCAAGTTGTCATGAAGTTGAGAAGCGATTTTCCGCAGCTCCCCGGCACCCGGCCCATCCCATTTTAATGGCTTTGGGGGATTCTCGGAATCTCTGTTCCCATATCTCCAATAAGGCCTGTAGTCCAACTGTTCAAGGATGGAACGATTGAGCCGGTAAACGCGCACGAGAAAATTGTCAAGACACGCATCGAGTTTACAATCCTGTCATATTATGTCAGCACATTCTCAGAATATTTCCAGTCCCTACTATAATCTTCTAATCTAAATGTGGCACCGCAAGGAGCAATAGTAAAACGACAAATAGGAACCCGACGGGGCAAAATACCTCGATGGCGGTTTTATGGGCCCAATCCTCCAGGTCCGCGAGAGTGCGCTCAAAATGGGGTGGTGAGCGAGTCCGACGAGGCATCTTCTGTTTTGTTAATGATTGGAGAAATTGTTATTGTAGGTTCTGTGAGATGATTGGAAACAGGTTCAGGGGGTGAGGCGGGGTGAGTATTTATGTTGAGGGAGAAGAGTCCGGATGAGGAGGGAATAGGGCAAGAGTGACGGCATGGAAAGTGCATATCTGCAAGGCTTCCAGGCAGCACAGGCAGCAGCCTGGAGCCTCGAGGCTATAACCATGGGTTACCTGCATGAACCCGCCATGTGTAACCAGTCGACACACTGATAGCAGTGACATGTTGAACCATTCACACACCGCAGTGATGGACAATTCCGACCGACCGAGAGATCGGAAGACTGCAGGATGGAAAAATGTATGAAAAAGGAAGGTTCCGATCATGATCCAGCTTGAGGAGTGAGGTATTAACTTTGTCCTACGCAGTTACGGGAAGAGCCATCACTGCAAGTTTATGAACTGCTCTATTACAAGTCATTCATTTCAATATAAGTTTACTGGCTCATTGACCTGCCAGAAAAAACTTGGCTGATTGAATTGTACTGTAATATTTACTAATAGCGATAATCGTGTACTTCCTACCGGTACGAAGCTGATGAAATGGCTTCATGGTCTGACAGCAACTGCGATAGAATGCCTAGCAGGTGTATCGCATCCACTGAAGGGATAGCGTAGGGAGCTTTAACTCAGATAATGAGTATAATTCCTGGATTCTTCTATTGAATCTTGCCAGCAACTATATTTCGGATCATTCATGCTTCTGGCTGGGTCGATCGTAGCCCGCAATCTATACTAGTTCCCCTATCACCTGCCTTGCGTGTAACCCAAGCATCCTGTGCCATGACAAGCTGTATTTATATGAAGGAAGAGTACCTCCTTATGTAGAGATTGGACATCTATCAGTCTGACCTTCTCCAGCCATCAGTGTGGATCCCTGAGGATTCCTGTGTTTCAGAAGCCTTGTGAGCATTCCACATGACATCAGGATCGGCGCCAGGCGCACCCACAAGATATAAACACCAGCGTCAGACATTGTGTCCTCTGACATCTTTCATATTCTGACAATGATCGCATCAGCAGTATATACGCTTCTGGGGCTTGCCCCCATCGTCGCCTCATCTCCCACTCAACTAACCCTCAGCTCAACTACACCATACCTTGACCACGCCAAATCTGCCGTGAATACGCTGCAGGGATGGTACAATCAAACAACCGGGCTGTGGGATACGACCGGCTGGTGGAATAGTGCCATTTGCCTCACCGTGCTGGGCGATCTCACGGCTTTGGACCCTTCAATGCTCAACTCGAGCTCGGCAACTTTCAACAATACATTCATCCAAGCCCCAACTTCAACTCTTTCACATAGTGTTCGCAAACCAACCTCCCAATATAAGCGTCAATTACCCCAGAACGACACCGAATCTAGTACTGAATTTCTCAATGATTACTACGACGACGAGGGGTGGTGGGCGTTGGCGTGGATTCAGGCCTACGATTTAACTCAGGATCGGCGATACCTGGATACCGCAGTGAACATCTTTGATGATATGGCAGGCGGGTGGGATACTACATGCGGTGGGATCTGGTGGGACAAGGATCATACTGGCAACAACGCTATCGAAATTGAGCTGTTCCTGAGCGTCGCTGCTCATCTAGGGCGTCGGGATACCGACAACGCGTCTTACTATCGTGACTGGGCAATGAAAGAATGGGATTGGTTCGAGAATAGTGGTTTGATCAATAGCCAAAACACCATTAATGATGGACTGGATCTGACGACTTGTCACAATAACAACGGCACCGTTTGGAGCTACAATCAGGGCGTAGTTCTAGGAGGACTGGTCGAGTTGTCGCAGCTGGTCTCAAACACATCGTATCTTACCACGGCGCACCGAATAGCTGATGCAGCCATGCAGGCATTGGGCGATGCCAATGGGATACTCAAGGAATCCTGCGATCCGGACTGCACCGGGGATGCGCCACAATTTAAAGGTATCTTGATGCGAAACCTTCAGATGCTGTACCAGGTCAGTCCCGACGACGGGCTGAAGCAATTTCTGCAGCAAAATGCCAACAGCATCTGGCAGAATGACCGGGGCGATGAAGATCAACTCGGCCCCGCCTGGTCAGGGCCTTTCACTGCTGCTGATGCGTCAACACAGAGTTCTGCCTGTGAAGCTTTAGTGGCGGCGACGGCCATTCGCTGAACCTTTGTGACTTGAATGGTGCTTCATGTTGATAGTCACGGAGAGCTAGATTCACGCCGAACATTCATGACACTGTGCAGTGATCGGCCATCACGGGACTGGTGCTAAAATTTACCATATAAAAGCCTGCTTCGCCGTCTTTCCCTCCATCTTCTGCATTTTACTCGGGTGGGTGTGTCCGAACCAGTGCGGCTGGGAGCAGAGAGTCTCGAGTTGCATGTTCCAACGCGGGTCTGCCATTCAATTCAACATCTGATCGCCCAATGAGGCACAGAACAGCACCAACGCGGAGCAAGACAGTGAATCCTCAAACTGGCCATGGATTCTTCTACCCCTCAGCTCCATGCTGGAGTGTTGCTTTCATCTCACAATCTTCCATCTCACATTCTCTCATGTACCATTCTCCCATTTACCTTTCCCATACAACTTGACTGTTTAACTCACTTTCCCACCTGGAAAAGTACGTCAGATCAGTCCCAGACTCGAGAGGGAAACATCAAAAATGGAGACACCAGACTATATTCTTGATCTGGAAGGCGAGATCTTTATTACGTTGAAGTATCCTAATTGCGAATTCGTTCCCTGTGAACAAGAAGGACCGCAGAAGGTCAGCTCCGAAGTCGTGGACCACGAGCTATTGCAGCGTTGGATGGGAATGGCTATAGACGCCGGAATCATGGACGAGAAGTATAAGAAGCTGACGACTGTTCCATTTGTGGTTGAGCCTGATGACGACGAAATCCAGGCTACTGAGTTGGAGAGTGGCATCTGGGGTATCGGCGGGCCACCTGTTGACATACTCCCAAGCTCACTGCTGACCGCAGAGGAACGAATATCGCGCAGACGTGCCAGGGACGAATTGGAAAAAAAGATGCTCCAGCTCATGAGCGATGAGAGTGACACTGAGGCAGTGGTTATCTTCCAAGCATCGGCGAAGCATCTTATGGCCGCATCGTCGTACTTTAGGTCCCTTCTCACCATCGGCATGGCAGAGAGCAACACATTCCAGGCGGAAGGAAGACTGTCGACAACAGCAGAATGCTGGGATGAAGACGCGCTACTCTACGTTCTGAGAATCATTCATTGCCAGCACCATGAGCTTCCTGACAAAGTTGACCTGGAGATGTTGGGCAAGGTCTGTGTGGTCGCCGATTACTATGATGTCCATGATGCGGTGCGTTTTGCAGCTCGGCCATGGATTGCCAAGCTTGACCCCCAAGGACCAGACGACAGCTACCGCGAGTCTGTGATCTGGCTCTGGATCGGAATATTTTTTCGAATGCCGGGTGTTTTCAAGGCAGCGAGCTTGGCTTTGATCAAGGAAGGAAAATCACACATGCCGCCTCTGGGCCTTCCGATCCCGGCACCGATCGTGGGTAAGTGTATATCTAACCGGTATAACACGAAGTACGCTCGCTTACAACTAATTAGAAGAAATCAACGCCCGCCGAATCAAGGCCATTGAAGGATTGATGGACCACATCTATCATGTTGAAGATGAATACCTGAGCGGGAAGAGGGGTTGCTCGTTTGAATGCAGTTCCATGCTGTATGGGGCCCTTATGAAGAACATGAGCGTATACGGACTGAGCAGGTCTGAGTTCATGGCGCCCTTCACACACAATAGCTACACGTCTCTTGCGAATCTCATTGATCGGTTCAGGCAGCCGCGGTGGTACGATCCCAGAAGTTCCAAGTATCTCTGCTGGCAGTACCTCGAGCACGAGTGCCATGATGCCCACTTCTGGGAAATCAGAGCAGGAAGGTTCCTTGATGATGAAGGTTTGGAGTTGAAGGATTTTATCAAGATGGGCTGACGACGGACTGAGGATCCTGACATTGTCTGCTTTGTATGCCAGTGATGTTTTGCTGATCAGGTGGTGAGGAGCCGTCGTGACTTAGGTGATGGAACTGGATGCAGTGAAATACTAGTTGAAAATTGTATCTAGGAATAGCATCTGAGCTTGTTGTACTTGGTCCTTCTTGAGTGGGCGTGGGTGTAACCATCGCTGCCTCAGGCGGAGAGTATCGATCATGTGCCGAGCTAGTCCCAATCTAGAAGTTACTACTATCCAAGTTAGTCAGCTGAAGATTTCCCAGCTTGGAAGTGATCAATTAGCCAATCAGAGAAGGCATAGTAGCTGTGTGGGTACTGCCTGAGGCAGCTTTGCCTCCCGCAATTATTGAGAAGAGGAAAAGCAAGCAAATAGATGAAAAACTGATCATCGACAAGCCACTTTACTAGGAGTCAATATCACCATCCACCCTTTCCATGTCACGGATAAATCAAGAATGGTATCGATAAGATGGTCTAGTGCGGATAAACCATCGACTTCGAGACAATGCCCTATTCCAGCATTTCTTCCCGCCCCAAAAGATCAGTCTCACTCTTCCTCTGCATATTCAAGTCCACTAAGGGCAGCCATTCAATGGTGCCATGTGTGAGAAAGATGGTGCATATGCAGCGTATCATGGCTGGCTGTTAACTCCCTTCTGTGCCGTCTGCAGCATTCGATGGCTTCGGTCCAGGCTTTGGCATGGGAGATCCGCAGTATCCACTGAGGTTTGCGGTTCCAAGCTGCTGCCGTCGTTATTGGTTCCTTGACCGTGATGGCAAACCGATTGACCATTCAGACGAGATCCGAGTGGACCCGAATCTGGCAATGGAGATAAGAGCTTGCTGACGAACTGCAGAAAAATTTGGGAGAGGGACAGGAAGAAAAATGGAGTAAAATGGCGTGCCGAATTAACCAGCCCATCTGCGTCACAACAAACCCAAGTCTCCGAGTCCCAGTGACCCTAAGCAGCACACCATCATGAGTTTATCAACAACGACAGTCGAAAAACGGCTCCTCGCAACTGCAGAGCATCTCAATGCCCCTAATAAATTCCGTCCAGCGTCCGTTCCGTGGGTACATCCCCATTTAGAGCAGGGCGTGGTGCCGATTAAAGGCCGCCAGCTGCGTGCCTCGCAACCCATCCGAAAGGGCGAGCTCCTGATGATTGACGTGCCCTATGCGCTCATTCCCGTCGTCGATGATCCGGCCAGTAGCGATAGTCTTCTGTGCAGCAATCCAACCTGTAGTCGTCAGACGCAACAAAGTTCGGGACGCATTTCGTGTCCCAACCGCTGTCTCGCAGATGTAGTCTGGTGCAGTTCGACCTGCCAGGAAGCTGATCAATTGCGCCATGAATTCGAGTGCACCTGGCTGCAGAGATACGCCTCGCCCATTCGCGCAAAATGGGGCGAATACGACTTTGGCATGATGTGGCTGATTGTCCGCATCCTCGCCTCACGCCACACGGAGCGACAGCAGCTGCTTGATGCCAACAACGAAACGAATCAGCGTTTCAAGGGTGGCTGGGAAGCCATCCAGTCCTTCTGTGGCTCGATAGAGAGCTGGTCACACGCTCAGGTGCGATCATGGACAGCGTTGGTGAAGAAGTATCTTCGCAGTAGTCCGATCTTGCCACACGACCTAAGCGTTGACGAGATCGTGGCTCTGATCTGCCGGGAGGAAGCCAACTCTTTCGGCTTGTATCCGCGCGAGACGGGTGTATATCCTGTCCCAGAACCCCCTGTCGACCGGGGAGAGCAGTTTGGTGCGGCCGTTTATCCTCGAGCAGCGATTGCCAACCATTCGTGCAGTCCTAATGTAAGAGCCTCCATGTCCACCCTTGACTATTAGCTAATATGACCGGTCCAGATCATGCATAAACCCGATCATCACGGACGGATGGTGTTTACTGCCTCGAAGGACATCGCAGCCGGCGAGGAGTGCTGCATATCCTATTTCGATTTGAGCAAACGCGTCGACCTCAAGTCCCGTCGAGATCACCTCCAGGGTCTGTTTAGATTCGTCTGCGGGTGTGACCGATGTACGGCTGAGGAGCCATCGGAAAAGGAGTCCGACTGGGTTGGACTGCCTTTCTTGGACTAGAGTGTTAGCACCAATGATTTTTATAGGCCGAGAGTGTCTAGTGTTTCTCGGGATACTCTTGGGTTCGGTTTCTTTGCCTGCAGTTTAAGCGCCGAGATGTCACCAGCTGGTCCTGGTGTGAATTTATATAAATATCTGATAGAAGAGATGATACAAATGTTCGGTTAGATTCAAGCGATCCACGTAATCATTGCCATCCCTATCCCGTGTCATCCAAGCTTATGTCGATCGTTCGTTTTTAACCTGATCCTTTCACGCGACATATGCTATTTCGCGGTTAATTGGGTCGTTGACAGCCAATTCAATCTCGTCTCTCGACTTATTCTAGAATCCTAGATAATATCCCCCTCGGAAAACAATGCCGCTTTGCTCCTAATAAATGCCGCCTCGCTCCTCTGTTACCATCTCGGCCACGGTCAGGCTACACGATCGCCGGCTGCCCAACATCTCGATCCGATGACAGGCCATGATGATCGCACAGAGCTATCTGCATCTCAAGTGGATACTTTCCTCTCATAGGCCGAACCCCGCCCGAAACGCCCTAACGCCGTGCTCCTAATGCGAGAACGTGGGGTGTAATCTCAAGCTGTGAAAGCGATATGCTCGTGTGCCGGCGGTTAAATAAAAGGCGATGCTCGTGGCCAGGGATACGGAACGCACGGCTGTCAAACATGGATAACAAGTACCGCCTTCCCGACCCTGGTGTGGCCGAAGCCAGCGACCATGCTTCCGAGTCCCCGGAAGCCCCGAATATCACGGCAGGATCGCAGTATTTGCATCGCAAGCTGGGCGGGAAAGAAGTTCAGCTCTTCGCGGTCGGGGGAGCCATTGGAACATGTACGTCTCGGCATGCCGGTGAATTAGCTGCCAGCAATTATCTCGTCATATTGATTGACTGTTTGTAGCGCTATTTGTTCAGATGGGTGCCATGTTACCTAAAGCTGGCCCTGCAGGTCTCTTAATCGGCTTTCTCGTGTACACGCCTATCATCCTCTCTGTCAATCAATGCTTTGGTGAGCTGGTCTAGTCGAAACTTTGTCCGATGGAGCTGGGTTGACTCTTACAGCGGAGATGGTCTGCTACTTGCCTATCCCCTCGCCGTTCATCCGCCTCGCCGGTCACTGGGTGGATGATGCCCTAAGCTTTGCCATGGGCTGGAATTTCTTTTTCACCATGGGTTAGTCATATTCACCTTTCTGCAGGTGATGGAATGCTAACCTTGACAGCATTCGGAATACCATACGAGATAGTCGCCATCAACATCCTCCTCACCTACTGGACCGATCGTGTGCCTGTAGCTGCTGTGGTGGTGATTATGTTGGTGCTTTATACGTACGTGTTTCCTCCACAGCCATTGTACGTGTCTCTAACCTCACTCCTGCAATGCCAGACTGTTGAACATATTTACCGTTCGCTTCTTCGGAGTATCGGAGTTCTATCTGTCGTCCTTCAAAATACTCCTCATGGTCGGACTTCTGCTGTATACCTTCATTACCATGGTCGGAGGCAATCCACGCCACGATGTATACGGCTTCCGATACTGGCGAGATCCGGTGGGTGCATTGTCTCATCAACAGGTATATATAGGGTTGGTTAATGGCAAATCTGCAAATTCCAGGGGGCATTTGTGTCCTACATTATATCCGGTGGCGTTGGACGCTTCTGCGGCGTTCTAGCATGCATGATACAAGGTTCTTTCACGTTAGACCAACCCAAACACGTAATTTGCGTTTGTATCAAACTCACCACTGCAACAGAATGGTCGGCCCCGAATACATATCCATGGCAGCCGCAGAAGCAGCACGACCACGAGGAGTAATGAAAAAGGCTTACGCGTCGTACCCATGGCGACTGGTAACATTTTTCATCCTGGGTGCTCTATCAATGGGCATACTCATCCCCTACAATGATCCTACTCTTGCTGCCACCTTGGAAGGGACGGAACAAGGAAGTGGGACGGGAGCTGCGTGAGTCCCATCAAGCCAATATTCATCCATACCAGTATTCCTTCTAAACATCCGAGATCCCCTCCAGCTCCCCCTATGTAATCTCCATGAACCACTTCAACATCCGCGTCCTCCCGGACATTGTCAACGCCCTAATCATGACTTCCGTCTTCTCCGCCGGCAACAACCTCGTATTCTCCGCAGCCCGGACCCTCCACGGTATGGCACTCGAAGGTCGCGCCCCAACCCTCTTCGCGCGCTGCAACCGCAACGGCCTCCCCTACTACGCCGTCGCCGCATCGCTGGCATTCTGCCTCCTCGGATTCCTCCAAGTAAGCAACAACTCCTCCACGGTGCTGAACTGGCTCGTGGGAATAATCGTCGCATCATACCTCCTCAACTACGTCGGCACGTGCATCACATACCTGCACTTCTATGCTGCACTGCGCCGACAGGGTATATCCCGCGATACACTTCCCTATAAGGGCTATCTGCAGCCGTATGCGGGCTGGTTCGCGCTGGTGGGGACGATAGTCATGACGCTGATCATTGGGTTCGAGATATTCATCGATGGGCAGTGGGATGTGCAGACGTTCTTTTTGGATTATACTATGGTTGGGTTTTTTGTGGTCGCGTATGGCTTTTGGAAGGTGGTTAAGCGGACGAGGTATGTGTGGCCGGGGACAGCGGATTTGGGGCTTGGGGGGTTGAAGAAGGAGATTGATGAGTATGAGGCTGGGTTGGTGGTTCCGGTGAGGAAGGGGGTGAGGGGATCTTGGAATGGTTTGTTTGAGTAGATTGGTTTGGTATGGGAGGTGGATAGGATAGAGATGCTTCGTTGCGTGCTAAAGGCAGGATGCAGTTGCAGAGTGATCATATTGGTTGCTATAGATATATACGATAGACTCTCACCAGTAACTAGTCGGTGTATGGTAGATCGAAGGATGGGCCCGTGTTCTGCCGACTGGTGTGCACTCTCTCCAGCCGTGACATTTCCTGCCTCATGCGCTCTCCAAATCCCTCTGGCTGCATCTCTGATGGTTCTCCTTCCTCTGCCTCTGCCTCCCCGGCTGGTCCCTCCCCGCCATTAGTACCAGGGGTTTCCTTCTCTGCCTCTCCCTCTGCCTCAACAGCCAAGCGCTCCTGTGATTCCTTCTTCGCCTCCTCCGCCAGAACCGCATAGTGCGCCCGACGATACACCCCGAGGCTACTGAGCACCATCCCAACAACCTCATACGCAAAAAGGACCGGCAACGCATAATCAAGTTGCGGATTACACCCACCGGACCAAATATCCACCATGACTTGGAATATAGCATGCGCGGGCAGCGCATATCCCCACTTATAAAAGCCAGGAGATAGCTCGAATGGCAACAGGATTGATGAAACGTTCAGCACGACCCATGAGATAAGCGCCATGGGGACAAATGGTGGCGCTAACCAGATAGTAAACACATCCAGGACTAGAAAATTCAAATGCGCGAACAACCACAGCGCCATCCAGGTGATCATGAACTGGTCGCCGTTGACATGCCAGCCGTATCGGAAGGCCCAGATCGCACCCGTCGTGCAGAGCGACCCAATGAAGGTGTATATTCCTGAGATGAGCTGGCGGATGATGGCTATGCGGTGCGCGTCGACGGAGGTGTACAGGTGGAATTGCTGGTAGAGGCCATTGAGGTAGCCCAGGTAAAAGAATTCTTGGATGAGGATGAGGATGACGACGAGGGTGTTGTAGATGAGGCGGGAGCCTTGGGTGGTGGGTTGGATGTTAATGGTGGAGAGTGTCCAGGGGTCAGCAAGAGTGGCGATGGCTGTCTGGTCGGAAGTGTTCAGCGTCTGGAGAATGAATGGGCCGTTGGTAGTCGTGTAGACGACGCGAGCAGCTTCGGATAGAGAGAGGATGTTGGACTGGATGGCAGAATCCACGACGGTGGAGTAGCGCGCCTCATTCCAGACTAGGGTCATGACATCGCTCGTATTGTAGGTTGCTGTCCCGATGCCGGCGAGAGCAGCTGACAGACGCGAAGAAGCATTTGGGGCGATGTAAAAGCCACCCCAGTAGTGAATATTGCAGACGGTGGAGACGATCGACGCGGGATTGGGATAGGCCTCGGCTGACTGCTCGCGGAGGGTCGGGAAGCCGGACCCTTGCAGCTGTTGGTAGGCAGTGCGCACGGCCCGACCGATGGCCCCGCCATCATAGTCGACGAAGAGGACATTGAGGTTGTGGATATGGGTGGTTTGTTGAAAGATGGACCCGAATAGATAGCAGAACAGGCCGAGGAAGAGGAGTTGTAAGATGAGCAAATTGATGGTGGCGGCTTTCAGTACGGCTAGACGCAGCGGGCGCACCTCCGGGTCGTGGATGCTGCGGTGGGGGCGTTTCCTGGCAGCGGCATAGAAGGCCATAGGTGTATCCTAGGAGCGACGTTCCTTCTTTTCATGAGATATAATATCGGAGGGCTTTCAGATGAGGCAATCTCCTGATGGTGGTGATTCGGGGTTGGGCCGGAATGGCGGGGAAAGTCAGTCGGAGAGAGGTTCCATGGTTGAACGATGGATACGAGATCCGTTCATTGAACCTTGTTTGTTTCCTCTTTCCTCTTCGGAAATTCTAGTCACCGAATTAGAGGGATCTTAATAGAGCTGTTGTCAGATGAGCTACGGGATCTTGATAACTACCGAAAGTTGTCCCTGTGTGCGCTCTATAGCAGCGCAAATGTGGTGATGTGCTGTTTTCAGCAGTGGGTTCTTCTAAATACGACTTCCAAAGCTCTTTATCATATTGAATGGATGTAACCCAGTGCTCCTATCGAGAAACAATGAACTGTGGGTGGCACAGAATATGTCCCGACGGCTACTACTGAACAAATTATCGCTCAGTCAGTGGTTGACATCCCAGTTGGAAGGTAGAACCCCGCGATTTTCCAACATGCCTGCCATTTGGCAGTGACAATATCCACAAAACTTGGGCATTTGGAGTTGTTCTATTAGATCTCAGGCACAGACTTGTGAAACCTACAAAGGGGGAACAGGGCGCCTCATTATGAAGGGGCAGGTCCCGAACTAGCTCTTTGTTTGGTTTCATCATCTGAATCGAGTGACTGGAAGCTGCCATTCCTGGTCGCACTGCTATAGTAGTTTGTCTACTTCTAATACTATATAAAAAAATACAGCTCCCACTAATGTGCCAGCACCAAGAATGACTGGAAAGACCAAGAGTTGTCATCAAAGATCGCCCGTTCATACCCGTGACAGAAGATATTCATGCGTCGCGAAGGTATTGCGCTCTATGCGTGGATCACCCGACTGCTGGAGAACGCATAATCGGTAAGCCCTTAGCCCCTCGAAGCTTCGCGCAGTATCATCTAACCCAACCGCAGACCTCGAGGAGGATGGATTTCCTCTACAAACTGTACCCGATTGTGAAAAAAACTGCGTATTCTGCAAGGCGGAGCCAAACCCATTGCTATGCATTCATACAAGGTGTCTTCGGCTTCTAATGGCCAGCTACGAGCCATCTGACAAGCCGTCCTTGAAGGATATCAGGAAATTCGCACTTGCCACGGAAGAGATCTATCCAAAGTCCTATCCAGAACGTGGAAATCCTGGAACCGTTTTAGAGGGTCTGGCATCCAGGTATACTGCCTGTATCATTCCAGAGCCCTTCAAGGAAGACTTCTTTGGTAAATTACCCCCTGAGATACGACGCAGGATCTCGGAGTTTGTTGGTTCATGCTGGTACTTGACTATCCTAGGAGAGACGCGACGGCTCATTGACTATGGTAGACAGAACAAAGAGCCTCAGGAAGATGAACTCGACCTCACCAAAGACATATGGATGTCGCGAATTATCTGTAGGGATCATTCTTACGTGGCACAGCTCAGCAACACACCACTAAAGGCAGCTGAAGGGGCTGATGTGTTTCAAGTTCAGCTGCCTCGGAATATTCACAGAGTTATTATTTCAAAGGACCACATCGGTGTGCGTGGGATTCAGTTTCTCAACCGTGATGCTACTCCGACAGAAGATCAGTCACCCTGGTATGAGATATTCAACGTGCAGAATTCTCATCCAAAACTAGGGGTATACCGTCATGTAAGCTTATTCACTTTAGTATTTGGGCAGCGTCTGACCGATTTAGTGCCTGCTGATGAAGATAATTGCATTGGTTAATAGGCAATATTCAGGGTCGGAATCCCTGACATGGACCTCGCCTTTTGCGCCCGCTCTCCACCAATCGGTCCAAACTCCCTTTATCCGGGTGAATTCGGTTAGACTGCATTACACGAAACTTGGTCCCCAAGTCCAAGGCCTTCTTGTCTGCTGTACCATCCATGGAATTGTCGGGTTTCACGATTTCTCCGGCACAAACAAAATGTTCGATAAATTCATTGAAGAGATGCATCAACGCGTAGGGCGGGACGACAGCCTCCCCCATGTATATTGGATTTATTTTCCACTCAATGATCAGGAACAGATCCAGGGAGCCTGGCTCCGGGGCTGGACTATTGCCCCGGGGTACAGATACATCGACGGATTGACGGTAGGGGCTTCCATCTATAATTTGCTTCAGTGACTGACCAGCCAGCTGCAAACCTCTCTAGGAAGAAACGTAACCTTTGGGGCCCAGGCTCCGGATCACTATCTCGCGAATCGGCGGTATCATCCTATGCTCCGGGATGTTGATGGACCTGTTTCCGGAATCTATCATGACGGCATGGATCCGGGGTCCAGCTATGTCACGGTGTGCGGAGTTACCTGCCATAGCCCTCGCAATGGCCAGACCCCAGTCTTGGTCCCAATACGTGATATATCGGAGTTTCCAGGCGGCAATCGCAACAAATTGTTCGAACACTGGTTTATGACCAAGGCCACACTGAGAGGTCTTGTTCAGGTCCAAGTATGCAGGGATCAGATGAGATCACATCATCCCTGTCTGGGCATGTTAATGTTCTATGACGACGGTCATGTCGAGTCCAGTGGACAGATCCGCTGGGATTACGGACTGGGTGAAGATATATGCAGTCCTATCATTGTTGTGAAAGGAGTTAATGATGGGCGGGAGTATATTCAAGACATCCGAAGTGCAAAGGACAAAGTAGAGTCTACGGTTCATCCGGGTGACCAGCAGGTTCTGCCTGCTGAGGGAATACTCGCATGGTGGTTTTGTGAGGTGGAAGATAGGCTTGCCATTTACGATGACTAATGGATAGCAGATTTCATTGCTTCTCAATATATTTTGGAATATAATCCAACTTCAGGGTAAATCCTGTTTAACATAAGGGATGAGTTCAAGCCTTCGAGGGTACAGATGTGAAATGCCACATGAGTGGTGCTGACTTTACGAATAGACAGGAAAGAAGTCCACGACCATGCATGCCAGTCACTATACATCACGAGTCTACTATGTTACTTGTTGCACTATGAGGCATTGATGAAACGAGTGTGAGAAATAACATCGAGACATTGCCATTGACTAGAAAATAAACATTAAGAGTATCCTGTGACTCGAACCTTAAGCCTTAGGTGGTAATCATCGGATCATTCCACTGGAATTGACATCCATTTCGCAGTCTCATGGTCAGACACTTTTGGCTGTGTCAAAGTGCCTTTTAAAAAAGGAAAAAAAGAACCTATACAGGGCAT
The DNA here is from genome assembly GCF_003344945.1 of Aspergillus welwitschiae. Lineage (NCBI taxonomy): Eukaryota > Fungi > Ascomycota > Eurotiomycetes > Eurotiales > Aspergillaceae > Aspergillus > Aspergillus welwitschiae. Next base: position 32,317 of record NW_020798743.1, on the reverse strand, counting down.
ACGCGACAAAAGGCTGTTAGCGCATAGATGAAATCAAAAAACAAAAACGCATAATAAGCACAGGTAATTATTTAGCAACCCCGACGGTGGATACATGACACGCCTGCTGCTAACATCTAATCGCACTTCAACACGATCATGGGTTCCACATTCATTCTTCATCATATGTACAACTTCATTAATCCGGGAAGCCTCCAGGGAGTGAATATCAACGTAATGACGGGGATCTCATGAGTCCGGTGAGCCAAATAGCGGCACCAGGCATCCATCATCTCTCGAGCAAGACCATGCTCTACACTTAGTACCAAATGCCGTGAACGCGTACACTTTTGGCAAACCGGGGCGATCTAGAAGATAGGCCTTACAGACTGTGAATGCATGTCTCACAAGTCCGTCAAGATCCTGAAGACTTGATTCCATCGCCACTGGCTCATATATGCAAAATGCCGTCATATCGACATCGAAATCGAGATCGACAGCGACCGTGGCATGGCGTACACCATAATGCTCTATGGTGATATCCAGGCATTGAGGGAGAATCCTCTGGTGTGGGTTTATAGAAGACACCCCAGTCTTTGCTGGAAAAAAGATGTTTCATAAACAAATGGCTCCACAGCCTGAAGACAGCCCTTTCATCGGCAGGTGTCCGAGCGTCCTCCCAAAGTCTCATGAGATAAACATCCCCGGCAATGAGCGACATTGTCTGGGATGGTTAGTTGAATATACGCTGAATTGGGGTTGGTACACCAACTTGGGAATGAGAGAGTGTGTTTTTTGGGACGCCAAAATACAGCGTATCTGTGAGGTGTGTGTAGTTGGAATGGAACTTTCCAGAGATGATTATCAGATCGTGCCATCTGGGAGCTGCCGACATATGTTGATGAATTTATACGGTTGGCAAGGTAATTCGGAGGCAGCTACCGCGACAACTGTGCCCTGAGGCCTAGTACTGACCAGACGAGGCTGTAGCCTAAAATGGCGAAATCCTGTGATGGCGGGTGGAGTTGAGATATTATTAGCTCATCGGATATTGCTTGGAGATTGGCGCCAATTAGGCGCTATTGTGGGTTTCCACTATCTGCCTTGGTGTTGTGAAGGCCTGATCTTGAAGGTTATGAGATATGGGAGGAGTGTGCACTGCCAGTGCCGTTGTGCACATGATCAATGCAAGATACCTGTCTTTACAACACCAATCTTAGCATACAATCAGGCCGCAGCAGACCCATGCACTTAGTATGCATCTCGGCCTTTCCCGCAAGCGCTTTCACCGACGGCAGCACCCTGTCTTTCCTTATGGCTAAGCATGGAATAGATGGAGCCTCAGTGCACATCTGTTAAACACTGAACCTATATATACATCCATCTCTATCCCTCAAAAGACTACACACTACTTCTCACCTGTCCTGGCCAGACCATCACCCTTCACAAAGACACACTCACGATTCATTCATCATGTACCCCTCGGATGCTTGCAAAACCTGCGGCTGGGAGGAATATGATCATGACTACAAAAGTCATGTCAAACTGTTCTTTCAGGCAGGCGACCGAGGCGTCTGGTCATTGGGATCCGAACTGATCCTCAAAGATCGAGGGCACAATCTTTCAACCGACGAGGCGTCCAATATCCGACTCGTGCAGGAACAGACTTCCATCCCGGTCCCGAAGATTGTCAAGACTTGGAAAGAAGATGATCATACCCTGACATTGATGGAGAGCCCTCCTGGACAGCCACTTAGCACTGTTTGGCGAAGGCTCTCCTCCGAGCAGAGAGAAAGCATCGCAAAACAGACAGCCAATTACGTGTCTGAACTTTGCAAACTTCATTCCGATCGCATGGAGTCCCTCGATGGCGGACCGGTATCTACCAACTTTCGTTTCGGAAATTATCAGGACGTCCGTCCTTGTGGCCCATTCGCATCTGATGACGAACTCTGGGCCGAGTTAGAGTCTAGATTGCATGAAGCTGTTCCCGAGCGCGTGCGAAAACTCCTACGAAGTCGCATGCCACCATCTACGCCGTATACCTTTACCCATGGGGATCTTAGCTACACCAACATCATGGTCAAGGATGGCTGTGTTACCGGGATCATTAATTGGGAGACGGCCGCATACATGCCTGTATGGTGGGAGTCTGCTTCCTCCTGTGTTACGAACTTCTATGGTGATGACGAAGAGTGGAGGATGCTGTTGCCCGATTACATGCCTGATCATACTGATGCCCTCCAATTCTGGAGAGAATTTCGTTATCTCTGTCTCGATCCGGGCCGGGTAGGGATGCAGTTTATCGAGCAATTCGAGCGTAAGGTTCACAAGGATGAGGATTAGATATTATTCCCAAATGATGGACTACGTACCTTCGGAGGAAAGATGCAGTGGCTATTTTTCTAATACTAAGACATCTTACAACAGAAACTCATTTTGGGTAAACAATCATGTCGCAAGGCACCTACCGCTGGCCACAATGTAAAAGGCGGGTTCTACCAGCTTAATTTGGCCGGTCCCATAAAACGTATATCATGCGCTAATCCTATTATAGCATGGTATTAATACAGGGATGCTGCCTTCCTTTATTTCTCACATCCATTGTTTGGCTCGCTCATTGTGAGATGATAACTAATTAAATCTGTATACCACGGCAACCACGGAGAATACCATGTTCTCCCTTTCGAGAAGGCTCAAGAGGGTACACCACTTGCAGCCAACAGCCCAGCTATCCATCCTTTGTCGCGGTATTCGCCCACCATTTAATGGAACAGACATAGTAACTAGGAGATTGCTAATGTTGGGTTAGGAAAGTCAATCAGCCCGGATGAGCTTTTTGCATATACCAACGGCCATTTCCTGGTCGATGAACAGCATCAGCTGGCCCGACGTTACGTGAAATTCGATCTCGATGCTCTATGCAATGTAGCTACGGCGGTCGGCGTCGATCCGTCTCCGGTAGCAAGGGTGGAGAAAATGGAGGGTGGGTTTAGCAAAGCTCTACTGATGAACAGGGAAAATGGAACCGAGGTCGTTGCCAAGCTCCCTTGTCGCATTGCTGGACCTGCAGAACTTACAACGGCATCCGAGGTGGGTGTCTTAGAATGCTGTATGAAATTTGTCTTCATCCTTCATCCTTGGTGTACCTCATTGAGGCTATACATGTTTTGCTGACTCTATCTTCATAGTACACAGAAACACCAATATTCCAGTTCCTCGTGTGCTCTCATGGTCCTCTAATAAAGCGAGCTCTGTAGGTGCCGAGTATATAATAATGGAGAAAGCTGCCGGCGTTCCCTTGTTTCGTAGATGGGGGGTTATGACAGAATCACAGAAGTTGCAGCTTGTTCAGAACTTGACAAAGCTCGAAGCACAATTATCAGCTATCCGGTTTCCTGCCTATGGTGGTTTATATTTGCGCGACTATCTACAGAACTTAGATTATCAATGTTTACTGCTCGATGACAATGTTGATCCATCGCAATCATTTTGTGTCGGTCCTTCTCCTGACCGGTCATTTGACACCCAGTGTGCCGAGCAACCTACACCGTCAAACAAACCTACTGATCGAGGGCCTTGTATGTCTCCTGTACCCCCAGAGTGACTTGAACTTACCATTTCACAGGGATCACATTATCGGGACTTGGTATAGCCATTGCAGAGCGTGAGCTATCCCGCATCTCCGGTATACCACCAAACAAATCAGCCATGTTCTATCGAGGCACCTTTGAAGAACAATCTCAGCTCCTTAACTTCACAATACGCCTTATGCCCACGTTCGACTCTCATCCACTACTAGGCCAATCCGCAGAGCCTACTCTCTGGCACACCGATCTCCACATGGGTAATATATACGTGGCACCCGAAGACAGTACTAGAATAGTTTCGATCATTGATTTCCAGTCTCTAGCGGTAATGCCCGCCTTTCTCCAATCCCGCTGGCCCGAGTTCTTAAAGCCCCCAGACAACTACACGCAAGGCTTTGCGCATCCCGAGCTTCCTGATGGGTACGACAAAATGGATGATGAGAGCAAGTTGCTAGCCCGACGCGAGTGGTCGCAGGCCAAGCTGGCAAAAGCATACGAAGTCTCCACATTCCTCGAGAACCGACTAGCACATATTGCGAGAAACGTACCGCGAGTGTTGCGAGAATTGTTCACCCGGTGCGGTGAGGTATCCGAGATGGGCGTTATTCCCCTCCGAGCATGTCTGATCGAGATCTTTCAGAAGTGGGCCGATCTAGGCTTTACCGGATCGTGTCCATTTTCCTTCACTGAGGAAGATATCGAGACGCACGAGCGACAGTTTGTGGAGTACCAGACTTGGCATGAGATTCAGCATCTGGCACAGGAGTGTCTCGACACGGACGCAGAGGGATGGATATCACCCGAACTAGACATCGAGGAAAAGCGACGCCAGAACCGGGAGTTACTAGCGATGTTTATCGAGCGCATGGCGGATGAGAAATCACCGGAGGAGGCGAGGAGGATGTGGCCGTTCCCAGATGATGGATAAATACCATGTTTTTCTATGATGTATTATAAATTCTTAATCTGAATATATCGATATTATGTGAAAAATAAAACTACACAACTCTTTATAACAAACGCGTCTCGCGTCTCATCCAAATCAAGAACATTTCCACAACCTTCCCAATATAGTTTAGCCCCCTTCTTACTCATCCACATGACATAATCCACCCCCAATCCCACACCAACTAACCCAATCCAGCAACTCTATTATGCAATCCTATGAACCAATGACTCTCAGCTTGATTCGCCGACCCCATCCCCCAGATTGAATCGCTTGGTCCCCACAGTCCAACGTCACTGTCCACCACGATGGGTCTGACATGGCACAGCACATGGCATGGTGTAGCATGGCAGGTCTTTCGACAAGCAGGTCTACAGTTGCCACACTCGTGACGTTAGCACTCCCTTGTTCCGATCGCAGCCGGCACTGTGCCGTTATCCCCCGACCGAGGCTATTTGGCCATGATGGCGCTAGGGGATAGTTGCGCTGTTTACGTACATTGTTGTTTCTAGGCATGGCTATGCTGGATGAGGATGGCAATTGGGTCGATTTAGGGATTATACATTGATTGTGAGAGAAGTGTGAAGTACTAAGTGGTGTGGGTGTTAACAAAGGTGGATTGTGGTGGAATATATATTGTGGGGCGAGGAACGGATCAGAATGTCGACGTCAAGGCCCAGTGCCTTGACTATAGGTCTACAACTATGGAGAGTATGCATGGAGTATAGAGGAACATAATGTGGTAGTATTAAGCATCTAATTGCTATCATAACGTCATACGGATGCACCTATATACAGACAAGACAAGACACTTTTGCAGTGGAACCAGGCTAATGGGGACTATCCTCATCCGAGTCAAAGTGCTCGCGCGCCCAAGGACTGCGCAACCGAATGGCACGACCCTTGTAGAAGAAGATGAAGGGAATCGGCACGAGCAGAATGGCAATAAAGCCCAGCAGACTGGACGCCCACTCGTAGTCGAGCTTTTCGTACATCTGCGTAGCGAACAGGGGGAATCCAGCACCGACGAGGTTCCGGACGAGGATGACACCGGCCAACGCGGAGGCAGAGTACGTCTGGTAACTGTCGACGACGTAGTTGAGGATACTGAGGATGACGATGTAGAGACCCGCCCCGAAGAAGGAAGACGCAATGATGGGGACAATCCAGTGCACGGACCGGTAGCTGGTCCAGCCGAACCAGAACAGACTAATCGGGATGAGCAAGGAGCCGACACGGGCCATCCACATACGCGCCTCGGGCACACTGCGGCCGCTGTTCTCGGCCACGCGACGCAGGTAGTACCGCTCCTGCAGCGGGGATAGGGCGCAGGCGATGATGGGTCCAATGGCCATACCCAGGAAGCAGAGACCCTGCTGGCCGACGTTGAAGCCGTGGCCGTTGGGTTCGCCAAAAACGAGGGGGAAGGCTTCGTTGAAGAGGTAGACCAGGCCGTAAAGGAAGCCGTTGTAGATGGCGGAGAAGGTGGTGATGGGCTCGGTGAACAGGAAGCGGAAGGGACGAGTGAGGGTGATAGCGAACAACTGGTGCAGGCCCTTGCGGTCTTCTGCGTGGAGGTCGGTGGTGGTCTCAGCGGAGCGCAGCCCCTCGCGTTGCATCTGCTTGCGCACGCGGGATGCCTTACGCTGCAGAATGATACTGTGGCGAGTTTCCGGGATAGTGAGGACCAGGGCAATCCAGGTGCCACCAGTGATGGCCATCATGATCCAGAAGATCCAGTGCCAGTTCAGGTTCAGGCCAATGTAGCCGCTGACCACCAGGGCCATGGGCGGGCCAAACGTGCTACTAAGACCGTAGAAGGCCATGGGGCCACCACTCTGATTACGCTCCCACAGATCACTGATGGTACCGCCCGTGTTGGTCAACGGGGCACCACCTGCGAAACCGGCAATGAAACGGCAGACAATAATGGTGCCAATGTTGGGTGCCAGTGCCAGAGGCATCTGGAAGAGGGACATGATGAACCACGAGACGATATAAACGGGCTGGCGACCGAAGTACTCGGATAGAGGAGCCAGCAAGACAGGTCCAATGGCATATCCCAGCACATACATGGACAAGCATAGCGTGGTGACTTCGGTAGACACGTGGAAATGCTCCGCGATGCCGGTGGCTCCGGAGGAGAAGGAACCACAAGACCAAGTTCTGGATTATAAGGATTAGTAGGGCCAACAAACAGGCAATTGGCAGTAGACCTACGTGATGACGTTCAGAAAACTAGCAAACAGGGTGATGTACCACTTGCGCCAGTGACCCCAGCAGCGGGGGTTGTCCCGATCTTGCGGGCCAAAAGTGATGCGCAAGGGGAGGGCTTCATCGGGCTGGTTCCTGGCGCGAGCCAAAGCTTCCTCCTCAGTGACGACCAGAGGAAGAGTTTCACGGTGTAAATCAGAAATCTCCTGCTTCTGGTCGGCGGTGGCGAACAGGTCGCCGACGTGGGATTCCTCGGTCATGGTCGCAACGCCAGGCTCAGGGGGAGTTCAAGTCAACGGAGAACAGAACAAGAAACATAGATCAGATCATCAGGGGACGAAAGACTTTTAATAAGGAAAAGAAATATGTGCGGCGCGAGGGGCAAAAGCATCAGCAGCCCGCCGCGTGACGTTCCCCGATTGCAGTCTTGCCATGACCCAACTCCACTGGCCGGTGAGGGTGCAGAGGGTCTACCAATGAGATGGAGGGCGCATAAGCTTCGACTCCAGCTTTTCTCCAGTTGCAGCCGTGTTCTCCATCTCTTCGGGGGATGACCGAGTTGGGTACAGGGTAATCCGGTGTCGGGAGGCAAGCTTTAAGCGTCGAATCCAAGCCTCGGTCAAGCTTTAGGGCGCCGTCGCATCCGCGCGAGGATTCCAGAAAAGAGGGCCGATTTCAGGCGGCCCCTTCGCCGCCTTACCGAAAAGGCGGTTAGTGTCGCTGCACTCCAGGGGATCGTCTCCTCCTTCCTCCATCCTTCTTTCCTCTCCCCGTGGAGTTGCCCTAGTTTTTCTGACTCACCGAATCCGCACGGGCGTCGGCCGATACAACATTCCCCAGGCAGGATTGCCGACCCCCCCGCCGGCTGTTCCATTTGCCGTTGATGCTGTCCAGCACCTGTTTTCCTTTTGTTGGGCCGAGATGCCTCCGGTGAGCTGATTCTGGCCTAACAGCAACCAAAGTTCAGCCACACCACGCTGGGATTTGCTAGCGAGATAGATAAGCTGCTGCCATCGCACCCATGATTTATTATTCTCCCGTGGTAAGCACCTTATCTCCCCCTTGATATACTGCGTAACCAGGACGTAGGAATCAGATGCCTTAAAAGGAGAAAGCAACCTCTTTACCATCAATGTTAATATTAATAATATAAAGTCATCGTAATTCCCAGCCGCCTCCACGGGTGCTTTTAGGCTAAATGCCATCAGCCCCAAACCCCAACCCCAACTGTGACACCGAACACATACTAATCTCCCCAGGCAGTTTCTTGGAGGCTTATTCCCCACTTGCCTATGGTAAGCACTACGGCTCATTCGAGTCGGTTTAGTCCCCACGGAGAACCAGAAGGTCAGCTCCCCGGTGAGTAAGTCGGTCGGAATGTCGCTCCCACCACGGTCGGCTTGCTTACGGGCTTCGCTCTTAGACCGACCATGTCGGCATCCTTTCCCCCTGTGAACTGCCCCTCACGTAATACTATCTTATCACGTACCAAGTACGGCGTACACAGGAGACCATAGACAGCAGACAGCGTGAATGTAGCTAGATGTCTGGCCATGTGTGGACCTTCTGCCGCACCTGGTTTGACCTGATCTCCTCGTGGATAACCTGCTGGGGTGATAACCAATCAATTGACCTTGTCTGCTTCATCGGTCATCCAGTCTTAAGCTGATTTGTCATGCGGTCGCTGGCGCTGCTCGTCTTTTTTTTTTCGGTCACAGCTGGTCTGCCCACATTAGCATCCACTTGGCTGCTAGTCGACCAGACCTCGTGCATGCCGCTCATCACTCGCACGGAATCAATTCTCCGCTGTCCTCGGAGTACTCCATGGACTTGCTGGTGTTCTGGGCTGCCTAGGCCATGCAGCGCGACAAGATTCTCCTCTCTGTCCAGCCGTTGTTAATACATGGATCGTTGGCCCATCTTGGCATCTGATGGCGTTCAGACGCCGATTCAACTGGTCTTGTACTGGTTGGCCCGGACATGGTTGTCTCGCAGAGAAGTCCGACCTGAGCTTCCGTCGGGTTGCCTCCTCTGTGGAGAGGCCGTCGGCCCAGGGACTCCACCTAGCGTGTTGTCATTTATGTGAAAGTCTGGGTGTACCAGGAGTTGAACACGCCCAGTATCCTTTTCAAATATGCTACTAGTGTTTGCATTCTCTGCGCTCGGCATGGAAGACTCCTCCTTCAGATGTAGTTTCGATATAGGCCAAAGCGAACGCACGGTTCCTGCCAGTTGTTAATGGCATCCATGCATTGTGTCGGGGTCGTGTGCTGTCAGTGCTTGTGTGCGGTTCCCGCACATTAGTGAACCTTGAAATATGGCGATCAGTCGGTCGGAGAATTTCACCTTTAGAGACAGTGTCCTTGTTAAGCACTCTGTTTAACCAGGGTGACTGCTCTGTTGGTCTAATGTGTATTAGCACCTGCCAGAAGCCCGGCCTAGTATGACAGGAAGGCGGAAGCGTGAATACTTTTCCAGCCCGGGTTTTGTCTGTCCTGAAGGGTGTACGAACGTTGAACCTACAATCCCCGACCGCCAACCTGGCTGTTACCCCTGTACACTCAAAGGCTGGAGTTTATGGCAAGGGTGCTCTGGCTTCTTGAATAGCTCAAAGCTTCATCCGCGATGGTGGAACTGTTGCACCCGGAGAGGTGTCAATCTTTGGTTGAGACCTCATGTCCGGGTTTGACAACAATGAGATCCTTCATGCGACGGAGTTAGTCCACGGGTGAACTTAACCCCTGTTATACAGCATTCCTGGCGAGGTCATACAGAGCAGACCGCTTGTTCCCAGGTTGAGGTTCCAACATCAGGATGAATGTGGTATATAGATTGCACCACGCCTGCTTCGTCTTAGCAAGAAAAAGAAATGCCAGATAGCAGAAAGAACACTAAGCACCAGATAAGCCCTCAAAATGCGCTTCGCACTTACCGGAACCGCCCTTCTGGCCTATGTCTCGCTTGCCACCTCCCATGTCATCAGACGGGATATTTCAATTGTCCTTCGTGGTCTGTCCACCCTGAATGCCAATATAGGCACATTCGGCGCATCCATTTATCGCTATGACGGGACACTTCCCGCGGCCATCGAAATCTTCCACCAGGAGAGTAACTTGGAGAAGGACCTCGAGGGAGTGGCCACCGACACCAACAGCACGGCGGAGTGGACCGCTCAGGAGAGCAATAGCGTGACTGAATCCTTGGTGGGATTGGAGCCGATCATGCGGACGTCAATTGCCGCACTCGTCATGAAGGTTGGAACCAATCCTGAAACCTCACTCTTTTTCTGGGCGATATCCTGACATTATTAACTGCAGAGAGATCTCTTCATAGGCGCCGGCGTGGGCAGTGCAGTGCGGCTCAATCTGGTGAATTTGAGGAGTCGGACAGTTGCTCTTTCTGTGGCGCTGCAGGGCAAGGCCGTCGGTGCTGATAAGGAGACCATCCGACAAGGGACTGGAGATGTGGACGATGCCTTTGATAGTGCGATTGATTCGTATGAATCCCGGCTGTGAACAAGCTGAGTGCCGCCCGTGGCAGGTCGGAGATGCCCCCGAGGCATCGATCAGGCGTCCGGAACTTCTGTTCAGAAATAGCTATCATCAATGGGAAAGATTTTGACGTATCTGATCATTTTCTTATGTTAGGAAGGAAGCGCCTCAGTGTGAATGAAGTCCACATCTAGCACGTCTTGCCTTGAGAGGGTAATAGATGTGATCTATCAGTTCCGCGCATCCATGTTAGTACACACTCGGTATTAGACTGGTTAGTACGGCGTCTCAATGGAATTTTTTTTCTCTTTTTGAATGAACCGAAGGGCGGCGCTTATCAGCTAGACTAGTTCCGGTGTTGTTCAGTACGGATGTGCCGGGCTCCGTGTGGCCCAATGATGAGCTCAATATGGGTCTACAACACCTACCTAATGCAAACCAATGCAATGGCTACAGCTGAGTTGCCAATGGTTGAAGGAGTTGAAATTGATCGCGACACCATCTCCGTCCTTGGCGATGCAGGGGTCAAGAGGGGAATCGGTCGAGCCGAGGTGCCTCTCCCCGACGCGAGCGGGGTTGGAACATAGTACAAAGTCGCGCAGCTGAAACAACAATCCCAATCCTCAATGTGCCATATTTTACTTCCTCGAACGCGTTATATGGCCACCGCTCACTTCCATCATGCCCTCCAACTACACTCAGCATGTGGGAAATTATGATTTTACTCGTGCCACCGTCGTGATTATCGGAGCCGGCGTATCAGGTAGAACATGAACCCCATGCTTGTGACCTGGGGAATTGTGAACTCTGTAGCTAACAGACTCCAGGGATGTGCATGGCCATTGACCTCCTTCATCGAACCCCCATCCGAAAATTCGTCATACTCGAGCAGGGAAGCTCGGTCGGTGGAACCTGGGCCAACAATCTCTACCCGGGCTGTGCATCGGACGGTAAGAAGCGACCGGTTCAACATGATTGTTGGCATGAATAACCAAGAGTCGTGTAGTCTGTAGCTCTTTGTACAGCTATTCATTCGAACAACGTCCCGACTGGGCAGCAGAGTATCCGGGTCAGGAAGAGTTTCTGGTAATCTTGTCCTCCATTCTGGAAATATGAGGCTGACGCATCCGCAGACATATATGACAGATGTCGCGCAGAAACACGGGCTCTACAAATACATCCGTTTCAACACAACTGTACAAGAAGCCCGCTGGGATGACCAGCAACAGCAATGGAAGGTTAAGGTGGCCCTGAACAGCGCTAAGGCTAGCGAATTCCACGAGCAATATGAACTCACCACCGACTTTCTGGTATCAGCCGTCGGTCAACTAAATGTGCCCAGCTATCCCTCCATTCCAGGCCTGGATGACTATACCGGCAAGTTGATTCACTCCGCCAGATGGGACTGGACCTACGACTTCTCTGGCAAGCGGATTGGCGTGATTGGAAACGGTATCTACTTCATACCCAATGAATTAGTCTGACATCAAAGGCTGACGGCAATGACAGGCGCCTCGGCAATCCAAATCGTCCCCGAACTAGCCAAAACTGCCGCTCATATCACCATCTACCAGCGCAGTCCGAAATGGCTCCTCCCTCGCTCTAACAAGAAAATCGGCGCTATCCAGCATTTCTTGCTATCATATGCACCTCCCTTGCGCTGGTGCAAGCGAATTCTGCAGATGCGTTACCGAGAATGGTTATACAACGTCCTTGTCACCCCCGGCACAGTCCCAGCCCGCCAATTTGAGGCGCAATCACAGGAATGGATGAAAAGCCAGTTGCCCGATAAGCCTGAATTGTGGGACTCTCTGACCCCAAACTATGCCATTGGATGCAAGCGCGTTCTCATCTCCGATGATTTCTATGCTGCCTTGAACGCGAGTCACGTCGATCTCAATACCCGACCGATTCAACGCATCACAGCCACGGGCGTGCAAACAGACGATGACCAACAGGAATACGATCTCATTGTACTGGCCACTGGCTTCCGTGCTTCGGAATTCCTGCACCCGATCCGGGTGTACGGTGCTGGTGGCCGACCTCTGGAAGATATCTGGAAGGGCGGGCCGAGAGCATACTATGGTATGACGGTCGAGGATGTGCCGAATTTCGGCATGCTCTATGGACCCAACACGAATTTGGGTGCGTTCATCTTTCCATCCGAACTTATTAGAATGCATACACTGACAGAAATAGGCCACAACTCCGTTATCACAATGATCGAAGCTCAATCAAGATACCTAAGCACAATGATCCGGGCCGTGGCGGATGCGAAGAAGAAGGACCAAACGCTAGTCATTCAGCCCCGGCCAGAAGTGCTGCGAGAATACAACGAGCGGGTCCAGAAACACTTGGCTGAAACCAGTTTCGCCGACCCCAACTGCCAAAGCTGGTACAAGACTGATGAGGGCCTGATCACGAACAACTGGCCTTTCACGGTGGTGCAGTACCAGAAAGAGGTGTCTCAGGTGCGGTGGGCGGACTTCATTCTCAAGGGTAGTGGGTCCGCTGCGGTGGCGAAGAAGAAGGCGACTTATGTTGGTCGGGTTAAGGAAGAGGCGCTAGTTAGCAATGTTACGCTGTTCTTGGGAGTGACTCTGGCGGCTGGGGGAGTTTATTGGCGTGCTACGAGCTGGTGGAAGTGGTAGGTTTGGAACTTGCTGGTGTGTCAGACCGATTTGTACTCAGATATGTTTTTAGTCGAGGTAATGAATTAGCATGTTTGATTATCTGAGTAGAGAGGTGCCTCTCATAGACAAAGTAGGTGACGATAGATCTGAACAGAAATCCTGCCCATGGCTTCTTATTTTGGAGTTAGGTCTTTTTTTTTAGGAACTCAAAATAATACATCCCACCAGTCCATATAAACACTCATGCAGACATGACCTTAATCCCGTCCAACCATCCCCTAGATCTTGTAGAAGTCGGTATCTCTGCAGCAACTATCTCAGCTAGACAAGTAACAAGATCCACATCCTCGCACGGAACCAGCCAAGTCTCAACAACTTACGTCCCAAATAAAAGACCACAGAAATAGGAATCCCAACATACGAAGCAACAAACGTGGACGTATCCCACTGCCCGGGAAGGAACACCGTAAATCCAATTGATCACCATAACAAGAAGATCACACTGCCAGCAAAATACGCACCATATGGCTGAAATCTCGACCAATATAGTAATCCCGCAACATCAAGGCGCTGTGCTTTTGTCGCCTTCCGAAAGCGAATGTATATGATGCAGACACATACCCAACTAAAATATGCACCGCTATTCACGAGGTTCCCGAACCAGTTGAAGACTGTGGCAGCGGAGGAACTGACGTTCATATACGCCAGGAGGCAAAATAACGAGGTGAACGCCAGAGACATGTACGGGATACCCGATGCCCTACACCGTTTGAAGATCTTAGGCGCAGTGCCGAGAGTTGCCATGGAATATAAAGTGCGAGTGGCAATATATAGCCATGAGTTTCCTGCCGACCAGGCTGATAACAGGATGACAACTTTGATCACTGAGTCTAGACTCTTGATGCCTGCGTCTTTGGCTGCTATTGCCCAGTAGCTGCTTCCTAGTAGGTGGGTATTGTTGCTGGGGCAAAAAATGCCAATGAACAAGGCACCGGGAATATAGAAGATGAGTAGTCGAACAAAACACGCCGAAAGTTCTCGCGGGGGGTTTGCATCTCGCCTGCAGTGATCACCAGGAGCTCTGGTGTGAAGGCGAATATGTAGACGGAGAAGCGCAGGGTTGCGATGAAAGCGACTAGTCGTCCAGAGATTCTGCTGAGGATGTATTCGTTTGTAGCTCAGAGATTGTGCCAGTAGGCGAAGCCTATCACTTTGTGATTCGGGGCACCGCGACAGGTGATTACCAGAGCCATGATGAAGAGATATTCCGGAACTTCTACTAGTTAGTGTCTAACATGACGGTGATAAATTTATCCTTCGGCCATACTATGATGCTGAAACGCTGGGAAGGTCGAGAAAACCCACTCCGCCATCTGGGGACTTGAAAGGGGATTAGTTGGCGTGACTCAATCACGAGAGGTTTATCGTTCACGGATGATTGCCTCGACGTGCAAAATGCAATATCGGCATCTTAGAAAAATGGCATTCCCAGTAGCTGATTGCATCCGGCGCTCAAGAGCTGGACGTACTGAAGCTTCGGTACCCATTCCTTGAGGAAATAGTTGCCACGTGAACAGTATCCCAGGGTTCCTTCGGGATGGGTGGCAGCTCTTTTGCGTACATCATTACATGGTGGTGCTCTACCCGCATTCCCGGGTTGGCCTGTCGCACTCTCTGCGGCCATTGGTCCGGAGGAGTGGAAGGCTGGACGAACAGTAGAAGGTTTGAGTAGGTCATTTTTCAAGTAGACTGCTGGAATGGTTTAGAAGGGCTAAGAAACGCTAGGTTCATAGGGATATGGGTCCATAATTTACTCGTATCGTTGCTTAGCTAGCACTGCTTGGAGTAATTCCTACCTGTTGTACCCTGCAGATGAATGTGAAATAGCATGTAAATTCAGCAATTTGGAATGCTAGTGCTCTAAAAAGGTTCAGGTCCATAAGATCTAGATACACTTGCATTGGTATAACACTTTCTAGTTAAGAGGCCAGTCAAATGGGTTATGGATGTTCGAGGTCCGATCAGTCGAGGTGTCTGACTCCAGCCCCTTACCAGCGGAGCACTTTGTTAGGGAAGTATTCGTCAATCAGCTCGAGATAGTAAGGCTTTTCATTTAAAAACCAGTGTTAGTGGCAATATCTCACACGGAAGAGCTCCTGGGTATTCTTACCTTCAGCTTCACTGGATCCGGCACGCTATCGCTCTTGCTGTACAAATCATAAGGGTTAAAGGCCCGCACTGCCGCAAGCATTTTCTTATCATGCTCATTCATCAACTCGTGGTAAGCATTCTCCCGGTGCCACGGATAGAACGAGTGATATCTGATCATCGCAAGACCTTCATCAGGAATTGTCGACTGATCCTTGACAATGTGATACAAGTATTCATCATGACCCCAGCAAAGCATCACATTCTCCAGTCCACAGCCAGGAGAATAGATCCCAAACTTGGTATTGTAGATCGGATTCTTGAAGTCCTCATTGTTTTTGAAAGATTCCGTACCGAAAATGATGCGATCATCAAAAGCACATCCAACAGGAAACGTATCACCCACGACATCCCACTGGCCCTGTGCGCCGAAGAAGAATAGCAACTTTCCCAGATCATGAATTAATCCGACAAGTTGCATCCAGCGCGGCTTTCCCTCCTGGCGAATTGCTTCAGCAGACTGAAGAAGGTGTGTCATCTGTGACTCCTGGGTATCGGGGTCACATTCATCGATGAAGGTGTTGAGCTTTTCAATGGCTTCCCAGACCGTCATATGGGCTCGCGTCTTGTTGTGGAAGCCGTGTCGGGCTTTCAGGTTGTAAGCCACGGTTTGTAGGGTGTGTTGCTGCGCGTAGAAGTTCTTCACACGGTCACAGGCATCGTTGAATTGGCGAAAGGTAGTCTTGTCTTTGGTTTTGTCAAACTCGGAGTCGTCGTACAGATCTTTCGATGTTGTGGGGTCGGTGCTCTTGGCTCTTAGGACGTTCACTGCATCGATCATGTCGGAGGTGACTTCGATGTTGGTTGGAGCCAGCGAAATCTCGACAGATGGCATGATGGCTTTCTTGCTTAGTAGCTTCGGAAGGATATCTTGGAGTATATTCTTTGAGATAATTGTGTCTGCTCAGTGGGTACCAGACCTTGATGACTGCGGATGGATTTAAATACCTGGTACCTTCCCTCAAGGCAACCTATCGAGATATAATCTCGTGTCACTCGGATACAAGAATCCGCATGCATTTCGTATACAATGTTAATGGCTTGAAGGGTGTAAGCTACTGGCTTCACGCCCCGTAAGTAAGCGGAAAGCGGTTTCATGCTTGCTGATGGAAAGCGAATTCCGCTTCAAATGGCGTACAACCCTTCTCAAAGCTTGAGACGGATCGCTAACTCGGGAATATAGTCATGAGATGTGCAATCTCCCGACATGCATGCCTCATACCGGGATTCGAATCGATGTTCTCTTTCCAGGAAATGGACAATCCGTAAAAGTACATTGATAGCCATGTATTGATTGAGTAAACTATTCCCTCTAGGTATTTCACCTAGTGATATATATGACTAATCTCTCCAGTATTCCAAGAAGG
The DNA here is from genome assembly GCF_003344945.1 of Aspergillus welwitschiae. Lineage (NCBI taxonomy): Eukaryota > Fungi > Ascomycota > Eurotiomycetes > Eurotiales > Aspergillaceae > Aspergillus > Aspergillus welwitschiae. The sequence goes on along the minus strand of NW_020798743.1, from coordinate 15,889 downwards.
GGATGTTGGGTTTCTCTTTCACGACGTAGTTCCTTAGCCTGAGGGCTTCTAGATTTGCGCGATATGGTATCGGACTGCGTATATGACAGCGATGGATTACAGAAAGCAGTTTCATATTAGTTCTCAGATATATTAGATGTCTCTTTTTCGATGTAAGTTTGCTTCTCACAATGCTCGGCCTTGTAGTCGTAGAGCCAGATGCGGGGCGGAGCTTCCTAGGATCACGATCGATTAACAAATGACTATCTGCATTGTATTGAAGGTACAGAAACGGCCGCTACAGGTAGAAATAATATAGGGTGTATTCTTTGCCATGTAATTTACACGCCTCCCACGATTCTGTATGTGTACTTACTTACGCTAGGATGCTTGAGGCTTCGAAGCGCAAGAATATTGTAGAGTGGAGCCTCCGCAACCAAGGCCAATGAGGGTCACGGATTATTTATCTTGGAATGTGATAGACACGGCTTAGAGAAAGGATCGACACGTAAGTGCTCATCCCATACCAGGATATGGTCCGAGGAGAATCGACGAGATGATATATGCCAAGTCGGAATTCGACCTGCGTTTGCGGGGAAGCTCAACCACGCCGGAGAATAACCACCGAGAGGCCAATACGTGTTCCGCAGGAGTCAGACTGCCTGTCCATTCTAGCAGAGAGGTAAGGGCAGCCTTTGGGCGACGTGTCTGTATTTTGAAGTGATATACCACAATCTAGCTGACTGAGTTCGATGAAAATTGGCAGGGGAAAAGATGGCATACCTATTTCAATTTACGCAAAACACATTAACCATGACAGCATCTGGACTCCCTTAGCTGGATACTCTGGCGTTTACAGACTCGCTCAGAATCCACGCTCTTAATCTCAGTAGTCTATTAAGATATCTTTTCCTCCAAAGACTTTGGTCTCCCGGGTCCTGGATCAAGCGGAAACCGAGCCGAAATCACCCAATATGTAAATGTCACTTTTTTTTTTTTTTGACTGGTTGGGTTTAGCCCTCGTGCCGCTAGAAGCCTAAAACTGAATTAATAACATAAATTACAGCTGTATATCTTATATTTGAAAACACTATATTAAGCTGCTCGCTAAGCGTACTGACTAGTATCAATTGCATTAATCTATGAAGGTCTGATTCTTCTAACGAGGCGATATTCAAGACCTGACTAATGCGCTGTTCGTTTTGTTGAGCTTCTCTCCCTGGGCTAGCCTATAGAAGGCTATCTTCCTCAGCATTCTCCACATGAAACCAACTCGTACAGTATATATTAAGTTCGCCGAAGACAACCCTATAGAGCTTTTGATTGAATCTCCGGGGATTCTTAATTCCTGTCACTATGTTGGATAGTGGGCTTTGATCCAAAATGTTGAACTGCTCCATTCTAGCTGAGAAGGCATAAGAAAAAAAACAAATCCGGCTTCGCTTGTGACGTATTCACAATGCTCCTGTAAAGGTATCATAAACAACATCTTCCTCATATTGTATTCAGAAACACCAATGGAAACTTGACGAACACACATAGTAACCGCTGTAGGTCCGACAAGGAGCATGTGTATGACAGCGTGGGTGAGTGCAAATAACTTAGCGGGCTCGATCAGGTATAAGAATATTAGTTGAATTGAATTGGGTGAGTGCAATGATTTGATAGGCCAGAATTGGCTGCTTCAGCATTCCGAGGTGCAACACCCTCGGCTTCATTATCAGAAATTGGGTCATTGCTATGAAACCTTTTTGCCGATTCCATTGAGGAGTCCAGTTCTTCACAGAGAGAATCTGATGCAATAGCTAACACTGTAGCATCATGGTCTAGCAGATAGTATCCCCCATTCCTATCGTCCAAGGTTCCCATAGGATATTGGTCTGCCATGTCGTTGAGTTGCTTGCGGGTCTCCAAAATTATAATTCCCTCGGGGATTGGTACAGTATATCGGTCTGTCGACATCGAGAATCTGCTTGCGGCACTTGCAACCAGGAATAGGAGTCCACTAATATTTTTCAATAACATAATAAGGATTTGGTAAGTTCTGGAAGATTAATTAGCAAGACTATGAAAAGGTATCTTATGCAGAGTGAGTGCTGTATAAACAGAAATGTACTTTTGAATGTCCCTTGCTTCTTTTTGCACCCTTGTTGCTACCTTATCTGTCAACGATCATGAATGTAAGACAATATTTTAGAGAGCTGGGGGTGGATACTACTTATAGTTTATAGGGGAGGGCCACTTATATAAAAGACAATACTATTAAGAGCACACAGTAGCCATTACTGGTCTCACTACAACTCCGTTGCAATATTAATGCACTCACAACAACGGAAAAACTTGGCACAAGGCGGGAAATAGTAGCATGGCAATGTTACATTGCATTAACTGCCATCCAGCCTCCAACCTCTCGCCAGGTTTAGGAAAGCAGGTTTACACGGCAGGTGTCACCTACCTGTGTACTCGGATTCGAGTTAATCTTCCCCGAATTAGCCCATCAAGTGGCTCGTCGCAACACGCGGACAGTGGGCTGTCAACATACTCTATTGGACCTGGTAGACTACATTAAAGTTCGGGGTCGGCGAACGAATAATCATAAATATCACGCTGTTTCGACCGAGCCCAGTGACATTTGCGAATCTCCTTTTTTCGCCCAACCACGTCCATACCTACTCCGACTCTAATGCTGCCTCCACAGCAATGCGATAGCATATTAATTTTATTATCTTATAGATACCCTGGCTTCAGTTAGGAATATGTTAAGCCCCATTAAGTATAAATGCGGGGTATCATAACAAATACTTTTGAAGTCTCCGAGGTTCTCCAGTTTTCCAAGTGGCCAGCCCATCGTGCGTTTTCAACAAAGAAGGCAATCCACTAATCCACTTAGTCAGGGTGGTCTTGCAAGTGCAACAGTTACTTCTATAAATCATTTGTTCATGCACTGAATATTATAGAGGCATATGTTGCTCTATCCTAAGTGACTTTATTATAAAATATAGCCACGCTCAGTTTATTTCTGATTTTATCTAATATATTTTCAAGATTATTCACGGCAAGATAAATTATATAATAGAATAAGTCCTAATCCTCTTTCTGGAAATAATCTTATAATATAGAAAGGCAGGATACCTTCTTCTGTTTATAGCTTGATTATTTCTGTAATCTCTAGAGTAGTATCTCTCTGGTTCCTGTTTTTTAGCATCATCAAGTATTAATATAAGTCTTGTTTCTAGTTGTTCAATGAGCCATACTGCTTCGTTTGACTCTACGGACCTCGTATCTCTCAGTATCTATTTGTCATATTCGATCATCATTATCCATAATCAGGTCGGCTCAGTACACCTCAACAAAACAACTTGAATCGCGAGTGTCACTTCATTCTATCTAATTTTTTAAGGTCTGACCCTCGAAAACTATCTTCTCTCCACTAATCAAACTGCGCTGCAAAGCCTGCCCAACAGCGACCGCCTTAACCGAGCTCCGAAGGCTAATCGGCGGAGCCTTATTCTCCAAACAACACTCAGTAAACTCAGCAGCCTCAGTGATGAAAGCCTCCCTAAACCGCTCATAATAGTGCTGTGGAAGCAGCCGTCTAGCGCCTGCAGCGTCATGAATTTCAACATGGTTCTTTCGTGGCTGGAAATTGACCTGAATTGAACCCCTTTCACAGATAAGTTCAGTAATATCCTCCTGTCCCGCCGCCATCATGCGCGTGCAGTACAAAGCAGCGATCTTACCACCCGCAAATTCAAGCGTGGCCAATGCATTGTCGCGATCATTGCTTTCCTGTAAGCCAGGATGCACGGCAGTGACTCCCACAGACTGCAAGCTCCTTATGTTGCTGTCCTCGCCAAGGAACCACAGCATGAGATCAATGTCATGGATGGAGCAATCGAGGAAGATACCGCCGCTTGTCTTTGCATATTCCACGAAGAAGCCCGAGGTATCGATCAAGTCCGCAGTCTGGGAGCGGAATACAACAGGGAGACCGAATTCGCCCCGCGTGATCCGTTCATGAGCCTCGCGGTATGAGGCGTCGAAGCGGCGCGAGAAGCCACACATCACCTTCTGGTTAGGGTGTGTTTTCAGAGATTTCTCATAAGCGTCAAGGACGGATTGAGCCTTCGTGTCAAGACATATGTCAGCACCTTAGAACACAAGGCTTCATGCATTTGGTAGGACGCACAACATCAAGGTCAATACTGAGAGGCTTCTCGCACAGAACATGCAAGCCCTTCTTGATTGCCTTGATAGCCTGCTCAGCGTGTACTGCCGTAATACTGGCAATTACCACAGCCTCCAAGTCCTCTCTCTCGAGCATCTCATCATAGTCGGCGTAGATCGTCACTCCCTCCAGGTTTTCCTGTCCCCATTCCCTTTCCTCACCATCAGGCGTGCTCGCTGCAATGACGTTGGCTCGGGCGGTCAACTCATGAAAATTGACGGCATGGCGTTTACCTTTAGTTGTTAGGTAACTAGCTGAACTTCATGGCGGATTGAACGTACCCATGCGGCCAAGGCCTGCGATGCCGACACGGAGCTTAGTTTTCACCATATTGTGTTTGGAGTATCAGTGAATGCTTGAGAGGAATATTACCTGGGCAAGGTACTACACAATTTAAGTAGTGCTGCTTCAGCCCGCGAAATGAATGCCGATGTTAATCAGGCACGGAAATCAACCGAATTCTTGCCGGGATTCTACATCCGTCCACATTCCCCAGGCCACAGAATACGTGCATAACTGCATATAACAAAATCGTGTTCTCGACACCCTTGGAAACTGTTTCCCTTCCGTAAGAAGTCTGTATCACATCTTTGATAAGACGGTTATTATTTTGCGGGCCGTCACCTAGGCTTCCGATGAGTAAAGCAAAGCAGTCTTCTCCGTTGGGAAGCCATGGTGAACCCTGCATGTCGATTAGATTCCGGGCTCTATTATGCATACTTCGTCCGGTTTGAATAACAGAGATGATGGAAACACATTTGCGGTTGCTTGCACCTTCCGGCATAACAAAGGAGAAGCTTTCGTCGTTATACCCACGCACTTAAGACCCAGACATAGTCTTTCACTTTGCACGCTTGTGGTGCTCAAGCTCACATGTATCTTTCTCCAAGTGGGCGCTCAACTCAAAACTCTCCAGCAAGGGGCTAATGTATCCAGACCGTGTACATCTGCCATGGATGTACAGGGAGCTTATGACTCCCGTTAGAGTGCCACTCCTGTTTCCTGTCCTCGCGCTATACCTATCAGGCCATTGAGAGAGGACAATAGTCACCTCAGACCTTGGTTTTAATGGTTTAGCATCGAATATCACGGACACCAAGTCCACCCCAGTCATGGAGGGGGGGAAACACTACTGGTTTAGCACCGACCTGTCAATTACATGCCACCCGATATTCTGCAAGTCACAATGAATCTTTTTCCCTGCAGGAAGTGAGATTTTAGGGCGTAGTATTGGAATCCCAGCCAAGACTACAGGTCGCCCGTAAGTTCACAGATTGTCAGCATGTGAGATGCACTTTCTGACATGGAGAGAATGATGTCATGATCGTCGAGCTTTCTAAGCAGTCCCCGCGATGATTGAGTTGGCAAATCCCTCGGGGCGCAGGGATCATCTTCGCTGGGCCGAACTGCGATGCCCGGCTGACAGAGATCATATTACTAAGAGTCAGTTATGTTCATTCATACCTTTGGATGAACTCTTCTGCTTATGACCAAAGAGAAATATTACTTAGTAGCCGTATTGAAGTTACTGCACTACTAGTCATCATTTGTCATGTGTGAAAGGTACGGATTTGTGGAATGATGCGCAGAGGCGATGTATATATATATTCGGATGACCGGCGGTGTCACCGCCACATCCTTTTTTCAGTCATCAAAACCCGTAATACATCCTTTGAGCCCAGAAATCCAATCTACTGGTAGGGTGTTAGAGAAAGAGGCATGTTGGAGAATGAGACTAAGCCTGCGCGGCCTGATTGGAACAACTAATGGCTCACTACTTGGCAAGGCTGAGTGCCGCGGAGAGCGAGGTCAGACGCGAAAGGACCCTGACAGTACCTCTGCGACGAAAGCTAGCAATATTACATGTCACATAGAACTGGCCGAATCCTTTGAGAGCATTAGGTAACACCCAGGCAATGAGGGATCAATAACTTCAGGCAACAAAAACGGTGACACGTTTTCTGCCTGCGATACGGATGAAACCAACATGACTAATTCTGTCAACAGCGCTTTGACGCTTCTAAGCCAAGACCATGCAGGGTCTTGGGGGTCAATGATCATCTTACTCAGGGTGTTTGTTGGTTCGTCGTGAGATGCACACTCATTTTCGGGTTTTAAGTGTGATGGCGGTGATATCCGGAGCCATGCCATGTATCCGCTACGATCCACCGCGTCTATTAATAATAGCGGCGAGAGACAACAAGAGAGACAAAGAGTCGGGAATAAGAGAGGGAATCCGGTGGGACTGCCGTGTGCCAAGGACTTTGTTCCTCCTTGATCCTCCCCAAAAGGTCTGGCAACCCGGAGGTGTTTCCCACATCAGCATCTGGTCTCGTGCAGGTGAGTTGGTGAGGAGAATAATGCCGATGGACGAGCGGGGAAGCGAGGTTGCAGCTGGTCCCATGTATCCATGCAAATGAGCGGATTCTAACATCATATGGAGGTATGCACACGTGCTACGTGCCTGCTTGGTGCAGTTTGCAATCGAACCTACAGTTGAACCTACAATTCCACAAAACACTAACGGCACGTCAACGCATGATGCAACACGGGAAAGATTTCACTGGCCAAGAGAGCAGAGATGCAATGGCAATTGGGTAGAAGGGGGCTATGTAAGACAGTGTTGGAGTGAGACAGCGGGAAGAGGCAGAACGGGAAAAATTGTGAATAACAATAATCAAAGGGGAATAAATTGAACGGACAAGAGATTTCTCTGGAAGCCTTGGCGGTGGAGTATTCCACAGGATGTCTGTCTGTTGATTGGACAGAGCGGATGTAACCCCCCGCTCGGGGGCCCCAAAAAGGAATGTGGTCACGCCCGGAGGGTCCGGACTAGACTCTTCTGGGGCATCAGGCCTCCTGTTTGGGATGAAAATAAAAGGTGCATCGTTCAGTCAAACCGAAGAGGAAAGTCCCCAACACGTGTTCTTGGGGGCGAAAGACAAGCCTGCGGATCGCTGGAAATAGTGGCAACTAGACTGGAAGAGCTTTTTGCTTGTATCTACTGTATCAGTGGGGGACAAAATTATTCTCAAACAACAAACCCTCTAGTGTAACCCCTATTGCAATTAATGGAAAGGATGTTTGGGATGGATTGCCCCGGAACACACGACCGATGATAATTGTAGTTAAGATTCCCCCTGTCTCAGACTGACTTCCCAGGGTCTGCGGGGCTTGGCTCCGAGGGTGATTGGCTTTCGGGGCACGTCTGGCAACGCCGCTGCTTCTAATTTTACCGATTCTCGCCTGCACAGCCAATGGCTGCCATGTTGCTGGTGGACCATCAGGGTCCAGGGCCCTCAGGGTCCAACTTTCTCTACACCAGGCATCCATCCCATTCACCCTCGGTCATTAGTACTGTGTAGTACTGTGTAGTAGAGGCCACTAGTTCCGGAGCACTACTGGTAGCCCCCCCAAGTCACTAGACTGCTTGGAGGTCGGCACACCGTGAACCACCCAGCTTTAGAGTTCGCCCAGTTCGTTGGACTGGCCAGCGTGCTATATTGCCTGTTTTGATGCAGGGCTGTGAATTGAAACTGCGGCTCTATCCGTGATTGCTGGCCGTAAGAAAGACTCCACCTCCTCAGGCCTCCATCATCATGGCGTCCTGCTCTTCTTTCCCCATCTCTCTCCTCTTTTCCCTTCTCCTCCTCCTCTTCTTCTTCTTCTTCCTCCTCTCTCCTTGAAGAACCCCTCATTCCCTTCTTCAGCTTTTGACGCCTTCTTCCATCATTCCGGGCTTCCATCCCGGTCACGCCATCTCCGTCCTTCACCCTTCAATGGGTGTACTCTCTTAGTTCGTGGTGCTATGCGGTCCGTCTGCTGAGATACTGTGACTTTCCTGCTGCACCATGAAGCTCTCCAATCCCCTCCGTCGCTGCGGCCCTGCCCTGCAGCGTCTGCGTACATCTCCTGGCGAGTTTTTCGACTACACATGGGAGTTCACGCGCCGATATTTCTTCACCGTTTCCTTCATCGCACTTTTTGGCGCCAAATTGTTGCATCTATACGCTCACATCCACTCCCTCCCTCCTCCTAAATTCATCCTTTGGGGCTCGACCTTTTTCTTCCAGGATGTGATTCTCACCCTCCTCATCCGCTTCTTCACTCAGAAATTCCACTGGCGCACCGTCGCATTGTTGTCAGCTTTGGTGATTGTACCATTTAGGTAGGCTGCGAACATACCAAAAAAAACGTTCTGTCAACAACTGACCCATCTAGTTTGATCATGTCCGGAATGACCGCCGCGAATACCTCCTTCTACGTCGTCACCGGTGCCGAAATCCACTGGCGACAGGCCAAGACCTTCCACCGCGATGCCGCCGCGATGCGCACATTGTTGCAGGGATTAACCGGGTTCCTGATCGTGGAAGGCATTCTGCTGACCGTGGCCTGGTTTCTGTCTGCACCACTGCATCGCGTTGTTGGTGGCATCCTCACAATCCTGGGACAGCCTTTCAAATGTTTGTTCCGCTGTATGAGCCGGGTTCGTGCGTTCCGCCCGAGATCCACGTTGCCGGAACCCGAGATCTACGAGCAGATCGGCGTGGATGACTATCTCGACGACAAGAGTGACGATGGCTCTTCTATCCACCTTCTCGAGCCGTATGGCGAAGTGTCACCTGTTGCGAGACGAGGACACTCAATTCTGATCAAGATCGCCGTCTGGGTGCCATTCCTCAGCTTGGTCTTACTGCGGGTGGTTCGACCTTGGGATCCCGCTTACATGTTCTTGTCAGAAGCCTTGCCAGTGGCACCCTTCATCGGTGGCCATCGGCACTCCCCCGTCCGCGCTGGGGGACTGCCAGGGGACTATGAGTGGCTGGAGAATCGTACACCGTTAGACAAGGTACCCAAATGGGACTGGCTGCCGAAGGGCGGACTGCCTGGCTTTGAAGACTGGACCAGAACTGATGTGCCTCGCTTGCACTATAACCCCGAAAGCGATCCGTTGCATGTGTCTAACCTGCAGAATCCGGTGCTGGACTCCTTGCAGGAGGTTTTGTCCAGCGGCAACGTCAAGATTAAACATGTCATCCTCATCAAACTGGAGAGTACTCGGAGCGATGTCTTTCCGCTGCGTAAGGACGCCTTCATGTGGAACCGCATCGCCAAAACATATTCAGATAAGAAAATCCCCGACGACGTCCAAAAGCTGGTTGCAAATCTTACCCGCACATCCGAGTTTCTGACCGGATTTGACGCCGGATTCGGTCATGATAACGAGCATGATTACGGCCGACGTGCATATGGCGGCATTAGTGCCCGCAACGCTTTCACCACGGGTACCTACACCCTGAAGAGTCTTGTCGGGACAGTGTGCGGAGTGACGCCATTAGTCGCCGACTTTAACCGCGAATATAACCACCACATCTATCAGCCGTGCATGCCGCATGTTCTGGACGCATTCAACCACCAGGATGATGTGGATACCAACAGCACCACTGATCAGTCCGACTACCGTACCTGGCCATGGCATTCAGCATGGATGCAGTCCGTCACCGAGGGTTATGATAATCAGGACAAACTCACACCGAAACTGGGATTCCATGACGTCGTGACCAAAGAGTCTTTGGAGATGGCGAATGCAACACATTCCGCGTCCTCGTCGAAGGAGGTCAACTATTACGGATACCCCGACATGGTGCTGGGCGACTACGTGCGGGATGCGATCGACGATGCCGAACACAACCACCGCCGACTGTTCCTGACGCATTTGACGGGCACGACACACCACCCGTGGGGGATGCCCGACAATGCATATGAGGAGATGGTGTCATCCAAGAACACCAACTCCAATGAGGACATCAACAAATATCTGAACACGATCGGATATATCGACGACTGGTTGCAGGAGATCATCGACATTCTGACCGAGAAGGGTGTTATCAACGAGACCTTGCTTGTAATGGCAGGTGATCAGTAAGTCTACCATCTATGCTTCAATGCAACTCATACTAACCAGGACAGTGGTCTCTCCCTTCCGAATGACGGCGGCGTCACCCCATACGATAACCCCCACATCGGCAGTTTCCATATTCCAATGGTGTTCGCGCATCCTCATCTCCCACCCATTGAAGTCAACACCCCCGTGATCACTCAGCAAGTGGTCCCTACCATCCTGGACCTGCTGATCCAATCATCCTCGCTGGGGCCCAACAGCACCCACACTGCGCAGGACCTGCTCTCTATCTATGAAGGCCAGTCCATGATCCGCGAGCTCGTCCCGGAAATGGACGGCCGCCAGAACTGGCATTTCACGGTCATGAACACTGGTGGTTCGTGGCTGGCGGTGCGGTCTGCTGCCCATCCAGAATACCGACTGGTGATTCCGCTCGTCGACGATGTCGAGTGGCGGTTCACGAACGTTGAGAAGGATCCGGAGGAGCAGCACCCGGTCACAGAGTTCAACCTGGTTGATCTGGCCAAGAGGCTGGAAAAGGATCACGGCAGTGATGCGGTAGACTGGGTGCGTGATGCGGCCCACGTGGCGGAGTGGTGGGTCATGGAGAACTGGCATTTGTACCAGTATCATCCCAAGCATTAGGATGAGTTACGGCCTATGCGGAGGACCAGTCGAAGTGAAACATTTGTACATAGTTTTGGATGATACCATGATATCAGACATTTGCAGCATCAAGGCGTTCATTGTTATGCTGTATTGGCAGGGCACGCTGTTTTGCCTATCCTATCGTTTCTGAGGATTTAATTTGACCGGTTGTTTTGAGAGCAAGACTTTGCAATGTCCTTCTTTTGACAAGTAATATCTAGATTGTCGTTTATCTAAGTCCCCTCTAAAGCCTAGTTCCTCGGCGCCCAGATCTTGGATCTACCGTAGGGCGGATGGAGATAGAGTTGCAGATCGTTATTCCAGTGTTGGTTTCCGCTTGGCAGTGTTGGGTGATCACCATGTTGTCAAGGATCTCCAATATTGGATCACGGCGTAACAATGCAATTTCTTCTCTATTTACATAGATTGCACTTGACATGGTTGCGTGACGACACGTCCAAGCTCACGGCCCTCTACTGTAACAACAACATTTATGCCTCAGGCATATACATATCACGTGCTACCGATAGCGGCCCCTGAACCAAACCAAACGTAAACGTCCTCCATCCAAGCCGGGGATATCATCATCTCCGAAGCTTATCAGTCAATTGCGCCGCCCACACGATAAGCGTATCCAGGAACGCCGTCGGTTTACGTATCATCATGTCTGCGCTTCAGACTAGCTTCATCCTTCGCTTCAGCCTCCGCCAGCTAGCTCCATGATGATACATGATACACTATGAGTCATGCAACAATCATGCGTCCATCGATATGGTCAAAATATCCTCATGAGGATACTACAAAAGCTTCTAACTATATAAACCACAATAACAGCCTTCAACCACCATGGCATACTCTCCGAGCCACCACCCGCTCTAATTCATGACCACGACGTCCACAACACCACCATCAACAATGACCACCACACCAACAACCTACCTCCCACCCCCCCTCCCCACAACCTCCATAACATCTCTAATCCTCTCCCTCTCCCTCCCCGCACCAACAACCATCTCGCCCCTAAACGTCTCCGCCGCCTTCCACACAATCTCCCTCATCCACTTCGACGCCTCCACCGCAGCATCAGCAACACCCTCAATCCCCGCCCGCAATGACCCCGACGGCAGCATCACCCTCGTCCTGCGCATCTCGGGCGCGCAAATCCCCACCGTCAAGACCCTCAACGAAGTCGCCGTTATGACCTGGGTACGGCGGAACACAAATATCCCCGTCCCAGCGGTGATCGCGTACTCGGCGAGTAGGGATAATCCCCTCGGGTATGAGTTCACCTTGTTGGAAAGGGTACCGGGGGTGTCTGTTGCAGAGCTATATGATACTCTTGATGAGGGAAGGAAAATGAAGCTGGTGGAGCAGTTGGCAGGGTATGTGGTTGAGTTACATAGTCATCCGTGGGAGGGGGGCTATGTGGGAGGGTTGAGATTATCACATGGTGGCGATGGGGAGGGGAAGAAGAAGGTGGAGGAGGAGATAGTGCGTGGTCCGCCTATTGAAGAGACCTACTGGCAGGTGCCGGATCTGGAAACATACTGGTCCGGGACGGACGAGACATTGGAAACATTGAATCCGTTCAAGAGTGATGGATATGCAAGCTACACGGGGTATAATATTGCTTGTGTGGAGCGATATACTCACGCTATTAGCATCCATCCATCGCTATCTGCGCATAGGGATCTCATTCCTCGGTTGGAGCAGTTCATCTCAGTCCTGGAATCAGATGACAATCTGAACAATGTGCCATATGTATTGGCACATAAGGACCTCCACTTCGCGAACATCATGTGCGATCCATCGTCCCCCGAGTGCCCCATCACTGCCGTGCTGGACTGGGAGTTTGCGAGTGTGGTGCCGGCGCCGCGGTGGAATCCCGTGCGGGCGTTCCTGTGGAATTATCGGTATGGGGTGGAGGATAAGGCGGAGAGGGATCGGTTGGAGAGGGTGTTTGAGGAGGTTTGTAAGAGTAGAGGGGAGGAGAGGGTGTTGGAGGGGATGAGGTTAAGTGAGAGGCAGGAGGGGATGCAGAAGGTGGTGAATCATGTTAGGGCTATTGTGGAGGTGGGGATACGGAATCCAGGGGAGGAAGGAGAAAGGAAAGTGAGGGGGTGGAGGGGGATGGTGGAGGAGACGCTGAAGGTATTCAATGTGTGATCGGACATCTGGGATGTCTGTGTATACATATTTTACCCGGGAGATACCAAAACAAATATACAAGTATTCCATATCACATCATATACAACCCCACACACTACTGTAACCAAATATCATCACAACTTCGCCTCCCTCTGCAACCTCTTCAATTCCCTCCTCAGAATCTTCCCGGACGGATTCCTGGGAATACTTTCCACGAACCTCACACCCCCTCTCAACCTCTTATACCCAATAACCCTCTTCTCCACGAACTCCACAATCTCCTTCTCCAACCTTTCATCCCCCACCACATCCCCCTTAACCACAACATAAGCCCTGGGCAACTCACTCCCCGCCAACCCGCTCTTCACCCCAACAACACCCACATCCCTAACAGCCGGATGCCCCAACACAATCCCCTCCAACTCCGCCGGCGCCACCTGAAATCCATTATACTTGATCAACTCCTTGACTCGATCCGTGATATAGAAGTTTCCCTGGTCATCCTCGTACCCCACATCCCCGGTCTTGTAGTATCCGTCTTCAGAGAAGGATTCTTTGTTCGCAGTGGGATTATTCAGATACCCAAGGAAGACATTGGGGCCTTGAACCCAGAGTTCCTTTTCTTTGGAGGAGCTGTCGTCATGGATGGGGTGGTATTTCGCTTTCATGTTGGAGATGAGCCGGCCGACGGAGCCGGGGTGGGTAGATGCTTCGGACCAGGTCTGTTTTGCCCCATATTTCATCAATTATGTTCTTTTGTGTGTGATGTATAAAGGGGGGTTATGGGGATAATAATACCTGGAAATGAACAGCAGGCGCACACTCGCTCATTCCATACGCCTGACGAACAACAAGACCCAACTTCTCCCTGGCAGCATGGATCAAATCCACCGCCAGCGGCGCCGCAGCAGAGACCGCCATCCTCAACGAAGAGAGATCATAGTCCTTCGTAGTCGCAGGGTTGGAGACCAGCTCCAGAATAACCGGGGGCACGACATAAGCGTAGGTGATGCGATGGCGCTGGATAGTATCGCAGAAAGAGGGGAATTGAAAGCGCGGGAGAACGTACATGGGCACGCCGGTGTAGACGGTGTAGTTAAGGAGGAAGCCGATTCCTTCATGGATCATTGAAAATCAGTATTCAACAACAATTGTAATAAACGGTGGTATGGTGGGGTAAATACCGTAGATATGGAAGAACGGCAAAACGCCCACAATGCGATCTTGATTCCAGACCAGCTGGCCCTCCTCGGCAACAGCGCTTTGGAGCAAATTCGCGACCATGTTGCGGTGTGAGAGCATCACGCCCTTAGGGAGGCCGGTCGTTCCGGAGGAGTATACCAGGAATGATAGGTCTTTTTCGGGGTTCTGGATGGGAGGACGGTGCGGCGCGGTGTAGTCCGAGACTTTGATGGAATTCCATAATGGTTCTAGCTGATCGAGCAGGATGACACGGTCGCGGGAGAGGCCCACACGGTCGATAGCTTCGTATACAATTGGGGCTTGCGCAGTGGTGGTGACGATGGCTTTGGCGCCGGCATCGGTCAACGGATGACGCAGTTCCTCGGCGCGATAGCTGGGATTCACCGGGCAGACGACACCGCCGATGGCCAGGGTACCCCAGATCAGCGGGGGTAGGTCAATGGCATTTGGGGCGAAGACGACCAGCACGTCGCCGGGTTGCCAGGACCATTGGGATTGGAGGTGGTGGCCGAAGTGGAGGGCGCGCTGGCGGATTTGCTGGAAGGTGAGGCTGCGGTTGGTGAGGGGGTCGACGAAGAGGGCTGTTGGATGTTAGAATTGAGAAAAGTGATATCTGGCATGATGCGATAGTAGAGACATACGATGGGAGGGTGGATAGGGTCGGTCTGAACGCTCGAAGAGAAAGGACCAGAGGTCGACGGAGGGAATCTCCACGTCGGGGAAGGGAGACACGGAGATGGAAGCCATGGCGCAGTACAAATTGACAGACAGACAAGAAGAATTGGGGCTGGGGAGCAGAAGGAATAATAATAAATATTGGACTAGTTTAATTAAACCCGGGGGTGTCATGCAAGAAAGTGGATCATGTAGCTTCACGGACCATCTCTGTGTCGCCTTCACGACGGAAATCAAAGCCGGTCACCCACGGACAGTGATGCATTGTATTGCTGCTGATCGGGATTACTTCTCCATTGTGAAATCTCGCTTTTCCTCGGATGGCATCCCATACTTCTGTAGTATGGGCAGAGTGGTGATCTGCAGGCGCCGAGGCGACGGGATGATCGGGCCGAGGTGATGCTAGGATGACTTGCTATCGCCGGGTCATCCGCGGGGATCGTCAGTCAGAGATCATCCTATCACGATGCAGGAAGGCTTACACAACAGCTATCTATCTGCAGCTTCTTTTCATAATTCCGTTTAATATACTCCGACCAGCCGAGCTGAGTCTATAGCAAATGACTCGGTATCCGGGATTTGTGGAGTTGACCAACCCTAACAATCAGCGGAACAGACCGCCACTCCATTGATTGCTAGGGTAGAACAATAAGCAGACAGCAAATGGTGAACTATTCTGATGTACTATGCATGCACAATATTCTTTCTTAGATAGCGTGACTTGAGATCTGCTGATTCCGATCGGGAATTAATCGATCGTCTACACTATCGCCAGATCATCCTTCCACTTCAGCCGCACATTCACATGCAACGTCAACGTCGGCCTCCGTCCAGCTCACAGAACAGATCTCACATTCCGCAATTGAAGTGATTTGCTTAGACTAGTCATAATCTCACATTGCACCAGCTAGCAATCGACTCCTATCAATGCACACAATCAATGCAACTCAAGATACAGCCAATGGTTCAATTTCCCATGGCTAACTCAGTACAGTAATACATCCTGTTTCATATGCTCCTAACAACTTGCCCCCCCAACACACAGTTAACAACTACTACTACTACTACTACTACTACTACTACTACTACTACTATTACTACTACTA